>NC_041707.1:39576204-39588117 GCF_900700375.1 Denticeps clupeoides
TTGAGATGTAGCAGTTGACATTGTCACTGATGTTGTGGAGACTGTAAAAGATGGAGTTGATTGTGTACCTACTGTTGCTGTAGAGTCAAGTATCATCTTTGCGGTTGTTGGTTGCATAATTAATGTTGGTTGTGACATTAAAGTTGTTGACTTTGTATTTACTGTTATTGTTGAGTTAGGGATTGTCTGAGTCATTGTCGTCAATACCGGTGTTGTAGAATCTGGTAAAAGAGATGTACTTTCACTCTCTGTTAATGTTCGTGGTTGAGATGTAACAGTTGACATTGTTCCTGTTGTTGATAAGGCAGAAAAAGATGGAGTTGTTGGTGAACCTACTGATGTTGCAGAATCAAGTAAATAATATGTACTTTCAAGCAACTCTTTAATAGTTGGTTGCAATATTGATGTTGCCTGTGTCATTAAAGTTGTCAACTTTTTTTTTACTGTTGTTGTTGAGTTAGGGATTGTCTGAGTCAGTGTTGTCAATACTGGTGCTGTAGATTTAGGCAGAAGTAATGTAGTTATATTCTCTTGTATTGTTGTTGGTTGAGATGTAGCAGTTGACATTGTCACTGATGTTGTGGAGGCAGTAAAAGATGGAGTTGATGGTGTACCTACTGTTGCTGTTGAGTCAACTAAATGAGATGTACTTTCAATCAACTTTGTAGTTGTTGGTTGCATTATCGATGGTGCTTGTGTCATTAAAGTTGTTGACTTTGTATCTACTGTTGTTGTTGAGTTAGGGATTGTCTGAGTCAGTGTCGTCAATTCTGGTGTTGTAGATAATTGCAGAAGAGATGTAGTTATATTCTCTTGTATTGTTGTTGGTTGAGATGTAGCAGTTGACATTGTCACTGATGTTGTGGAGACTGTAAAAGATGGAGTTGATTGTGTACCTACTGTTGCTGTAGAATCAAGTATCATCTTCGCAGTTGTTGGTTGCATAATAGATGTTGGTTGTGTCATTAAAGTTGTCGACTTTGTATCTACTGTTATTGTTGAGTTAGGGATTGTCTGAGTCATTGTCGTCAATACCGGTGTTGTAGAATCTGGTAAAAGAGATGTACTTTCACTCTCTGTTAATGTTCGTCGTTGAGATGTAACAGGTGACATTGTTCCTGTTGTTGATGAGGCAGAAAAAGATGGACTTGATGGTGAACCTACAAATGTTGCAGAATCAAGTAAATAGGATGCACTTTCAAGCAACTCTTTAATTGTTGGTTGCAATATTGATGTTGCCTGTGTCATTAAAGTTGTCGACTTTGTATTTACTGTAGTTGCTGAGTTAGGGATTGTCTGAGTCACTGTTGTCAATACTGGTGTTGTAGATTTAGGGAGAAGAGATGTAGTTATACTCTCTTTTATTGTTGTTATAGTAGACATTGTCACTGATGTTGTGGAGGCAGTAAATGATGGAGTTGATGGTGTATCTACTGTTGCTGTAGAGTCAAGTATCATCTTCGTGGTTGTTGGTTTCAATATTGATGTTGCCTGTGTCATTAAAGGCACCGACTTTGCATCACCTGTTGTTGCTGAGTTAGGAATTGTCTGAGTCAGTGTCATCAATTCTGGTGTTGTAGATATTGGCAGAAGAGATGTAGTTATACTCTCTTTCATTGTTTTTGGTTGAGATGTAGCAGTTGACAATGATACTGTTGTTGATACAGAAAAAGATGGAGTTGATGGTGTTCCTACTATTGCTGTGTTGAGTCACTAAATGAGATGTACTTCAAGAACTTTGTAGTTGTGGTTGCATTGTTGATGTTGGTTGTGTCACTACAAATGTTGCCTTTGTATCCACCGTAGTTGCTGAATTAGGGATTGTCTGAGTCACTGTTGTCAATACTGGTGTTGTAAATTTAGGGAGAAGAGATGTAGTTATACTCTCGTTTATTGTTGTTGGCTGAGATGTAGCACTTGACATTGTCACTGGTGTTGTGGAGGCAGTAAAAGATTCAGTTGATGGCGTACCTACTGTTGCTGTAGAGTCAAGTATCATCTTCGTGGTTGTTGGTTGCAATATTGATGTTGCCTGTGTCATTAAAGTTGCCGACTTTGCATCTCCTGTTGTTGCTGAGTTAAGAATTGTCTGAGTCAGTGTCATCAATTCTGGTGTTGTAGATATTGGCAGAAGAGATGTAGTTATACTCTCTTTCATTGTTGTTGGTTGAGATGTAGCAGTTGACAATGATACTGTTGTTGATGCAGAAAAAGATGGACTTGATGGTGTCCCTACTGTTGCTGTTGAGTCAACTAAATGAGATGTACTTTCAATCAACTTTGTAGTTGTTGGTTGCAGTGTTGATGTTGGTTGTGTCACTACAAATGTTGCCTTTGTATCCACTGTAGTTGCTGAGTTAGGGATTGTCTGAGTCACTGTTGTCAATACTGGTGTTGTAGATTTAGGGAGAAGAGATGTAGGTATACTCTCTTTTATTGTTGTTATAGTAGACATTGTCACTGATGTTGTGGAGGCAGTAAATGATGGAGTTGATGGTGTATCTACTGTTGCTGTAGAGTCAAGTATCATCTTCGTGGTTGTTGGTTGCATTATTGATGTTGCCTGTGTCATTAAAGTTGCCGACTTTGCATCTACTGTTGTTGCTGAGTTAGGAATTGTCGGAGTCAGTGTCATCAATTCTGGTGTTGTAGATATTGGCAGAAGAGATGTAGTTATACTCTCTTTTATTGTTGTTGGTTGAGATGTAGCAGTTGACAATGATACTGTTGTTGATACAGAAAAAGATGGAGTTGATGGTGTTCCTACTATTGCTGTTGAGTCAACTAAATGAGATGTACTTTCAATGAACTTTGTAGTTGTTGGTTGCATTGTTGATGTTGGTTGTGTCACTACAAATGTTGCCTTTGTATCCACCGTAGTTGCTGAATTAGGGATTGTCTGATTCACTGTTGTCAATACTGGTGTTGTAGATTTAGGGAGAAGAGATGTAGTTATACTCTCTTTTATTGTTGTTGGCTGAGATGTAGCAGTTGACATTGTCACAGGTGTTGTGGAGGCAGTAAAAGATGCAGTTGATGGCGTACCTACTGTTGCTGTAGAGTCAAGTATCATCTTCGTGGTTGTTGGTTGCAAAATTGATGTTGCCTCTGTCATTAAAGTTGCCGACTTTGCATCTACTGTTGTTTCTGAGTTAGGAATTGTCTGAGTCAGTGTCATCAATTCTGGTGTTGTAGATATTGGCAGAAGAGATGTAGTTATACTCTCTTTTATTGTTGTTGGTTGAGATGTAGCAGTTGACAATGATACAGTTGTTGATGCAGAATAAGATGGAGTTGATGGTGTACCTACTGTTGCTGTTGAGTCAACTAAATGAGATGTACTTTCAATCAACTTTGTAGTTGTTGGTTGCAGTGTTGATGTTGGTGGTGTCACTACCAATGTTGCCTTTGTATCCACTGTAGTTGCTGAGTTAGGGATTGTCTGAGTCACTGTTGTCAATACTGGTGTTGTAGATTTAGGGAGAAGAGATGTAGTTACACTCTCTTTTATTGTTGTTATAGTAGACATTGTCACTGATGTTGTGGAGGCAGTAAATGATGGAGTTGATGGTGTATCTACTGTTGCTGTAGAGTCAAGTATCATCTTCGTGGTTGTTGGTTGCATTATTGATGTTGCCTGTGTCATTAAAGTTGCTGACTTTGCATCTACTGTTGTTGATGAGTTAGGAATTGTCGGAGTCAGTGTCATCAATTCTGGTGTTGTAGATATTGGCAGAAGAGATGTAGTTATACTCTCTTTTATTGTTGTTGGTTGAGATGTAGCAGTTGACATTGTCACTGGTGTTGTGGAGGCAGTAAAAGATTCAGTTGATGGCGTACCTACTGTTGCTGTAGAGTCAAGTATCATCTTCGTGGTTGTTGGTTGCAAAATTGATGTTGCCTGTGTCATTAAAGTTGCTGACTTTGCATCTACTGTTGTTGATGAGTTAGGAATTGTCGGAGTCAGTGTCATCAATTCTGGTGTTGTAGATATTGGCAAAAGAGATGTAGTTATACTCTCTTTTATTGTTGTTGGATGAGATGTAGCAGTTGACAATGATACTGTTGTTGATACAGAAAAAGATGGAGTTGATGGTGTTCCTACTATTGCTGTTGAGTCAACTAAATGAGATGTACTTTCAATGAACTTTGTAGTTGTTGGTTGCATTGTTGATGTTGGTTGTGTCACTACAAATGTTGCCTTTGTATCCACCGTAGTTGCTGAATTAGGGATTGTCTGAGTCAATGTTGTCAATACTGGTGTTGTAAATTTAGGGAGAAGAGAAGTAGCTATACTCTCTTTTATTGTTGTTGGCTGAGATGTAGCAGTTGACATTGTCACTGGTGTCGTGGAGGCAGTAAAAGATGCAGTTGATGGCGTACCTACTGTTGCTGTAGAGTCAAGTATCATCTTCTTGGTTGTTGGTTGCAATATTGATGTTGCCTGTGTCATTAAAGGCACCGACTTTGCATCTCCTGTTGTTGCTGAGTTAGGAATTGTCTGAGTCAGTGTCATCAATTCTGGTGTTGTAGATATTGGCAGAAGAGATGTAGTTATACTCTCTTGTATTGTTGTTGGTTGAGATGTAGCAGTTGACAATGATACTGTTGTTGATGCAGTAAAAGATGGAGTTGATGGTGTACCTACTGTTGCCGTTGAGTCAACTAAATGAGATGTACTTTCAATCAACTTTGTAGTTGTTTGTTGCAGTGTTGATGTAGGTTGTGTCACTACAAATGTTGCCTTTGTATCCACTGTAGTTGCTGAGTTAGGGATTGTCTGAGTCACTGTTGTCAATACTGGTGTTGTAGATTTAGGGAGAAGAGATGTAGTTATACTCTCTTTTATTGTTGTTATAGTAGACATTGTCACTGATGTTGTGGAGGCAGTAAAAGATGCAGTTGATGGCGTACCTACTGTTGCTGTAGAGTCAAGTATCATCTTTGTGGTTGTTGGTTGCAATATTGATGTTGCCTGTGTCATTAAAGGCACCGACTTTGCATCTCCTGTTGTTGCTGAGTTAGGAATTGTCGGAGTCAGTTTCATCAATTCTGGTGTTGTAGATATTGGCAGAAGAGATGTAGTTATACTCTCTTTCATTGTTGTTGGTTGAGATGTAGCAGTTGACAATGATACTGTTGTTGATGCAGAAAAAGATGGAGTTGATGGTGTACCTACTGTTGCTGTAGAGTCAAGTATGATCTTTGCTGTTGTTGGTTGCAATATTGATGTTGCCGGTGTCATTAAAGTTGCCGACTTTGCATCTACTGTTGTTGCTGAGTTAGGGATTGTCTGAGTCAGTGTCATCAATTCTGGTGTTGTAGATAACTGCAGAAGAGATGTAGTTATACTCTCTTTTATTGTTGTTGGTTGAGATGTAGCAGTTGACAATGATACTGTTGTTGATGCAGAAAAAGATCGAGTTGATTGTGTACCTACTGTTGCCGTTGAGTCAACTAAATGAGATGTACTTTCAATCAACTTTGTAGTTGTTGGTTGCAGTGTTGATGTTGGTTGTGTCACTACAAATGTTGCCTTTGTATCCACCGTAGTTGCTGAATTAGGGATTGTCTGAGTCACTGTTGTCAATACTGGTGTTGTAGATTTAGTGAGAAGAGATGTAGTTATACTCTCTTTTATTGTTGTTGGCTGAGATGTAGCAGTTGACATTGTCACTGGTGTTGTGGAGGCAGTAAAAGATGCAGTTGATGGGGTACCTACTGTTGCTGTAGAGTCAAGTATCATCGTTGTTGTTGGTTGCAATATTGATGTTGCCTGTGTCATTAAAGTTGCCGACTTTGCATCACCTGTTGTTGCTGAGTTAGGAATTGTCTGAGTCAGTGTCATCAATTTTGGTGTTGTAGATATTGGCAGAAGAGATGTAGTTATAATCTCTGTTTTTGTTGGTTGAGATGTAGCAGTTGACAATGATACTGTTGTTGATGCAGAAAAAGTTGGACTTGATGGTGTACCTACTGTTGCTGTAGAGTCAAGTATGATCTTTGCTGTTGTTGGTTGCAATATTGATGTTGCCGGTGTCATTAAAGTTGCCGACTTTGCATCTACTGTTGTTGCTGAGTTAGGAATTGTCGGAGTCAGTGTCATCAATTCTGGTGTTGTAGATATTGGCAGAAGAGATGTAGTTACACTCTCTTTTATTGTTGTTGGTTGAGACGTAGCAGTTGACAATGATACTGTTGTTGATGCAGAAAAAGATGGAGTTGATGGTGTACCTACTGTTGCTGTTGAGTCAACTAAATGAGATGTACTTTCAATCAACTTTGTAGTTGTTGGTTGCAGTGTTGATGTTGGTTGTGTCACTACAAATGTTGCCTTTGTATCCACTGTAGTTGCTGAGTTAGGGATTGTCTGATTCACTGTTGTCAATACTGGTGTTGTAGATTTAGGGAGATGAGATGTAGTTATACTCTCTTTTATTGTTGTTGCAGTAGACATTGTCACTGATGTTGTGGAGGCAGTAAAAGATGGAGTTGATGGTGTACCTACTGTTGCTGTAGAGTCAAGTATCATCTTTGTGGTTGTTGGTTGCAATATTGATGTTGCCTGTGTCATTAAAGTTGTTGACTTTGGATCTACTGTTGTTGCCGAATTAGGGATTGTCTGAGTCAGTGTCATCAATTGTGGTGTTGTAGATATTGGCAGAAGAGATGTAGTTATAATCTCTTTTGTTGTTGGTTGAGATGTAGCAGTTGACAAGGATACTGTTGTTGATGCAGAAAAAGATGGAGTTGATGGTGTCCCTACTGTTGCTGTTGAGTCAACTAAATGAAATGTACTTTCAATCAACTTTGTAGTTGTTGGTTTGCAGTGTTGATGTTGGTTGTGTCACTACAAATGTTGCCTTTGTATCCACTGTAGTTGCTGAGTTAGGGATTGTCTGAGTCACTGTTGTCAATACTGGTGTTGTAGATTTAGGGAGAAGAGATGTAGTTATACTCTCTTTTATTGTTGTTGCAGTAGACATTGTCACTGATGTTGTTGAGGCAGCAGATGATGGAATTGATGGTGTACCTACTGTTGCTGCAGAGTCAAGTATCATCTTTGTGGTTGTTGGTTGCAAAATTGATGTTGCCTGTGTCGTTAAAGTTGCCGACTTTGCATCTACTGTTGTTGCTGAGTTAGGAATTGTCGGAGTCAGTGTCATCAATTCTGGTGTTGTAGATATTGGCAGAAGAGATGTAGTTACACTCTCTTTTATTGTTGTTGGTTGAGACGTAGCAGTTGACAATGATACTGTTGTTGATGCAGAAAAAGATGGAGTTGATGGTGTCCCTACTGTTGCTGTTGAGTCAACTAAATGAAATGTACTTTCAATCAACTTTGTAGTTGTTGGTTGCAGTGTTGATGTTGGTTGTGTCACTACAAATGTTGCCTTTGTATCCACTGTAGTTGCTGAGTTAGGGATTGTCTGAGTCACTGTTGTCAATACTGGTGTTGTAGATTTAGGGAGAAGAGATGTAGTTATACTCTCTTTTATTGTTGTTGCAGTAGACATTGTCACTGATGTTGTCGAGGCAGCAGATGATGGAATTGATGGTGTACCTACTGTTGCTGCAGAGTCAAGTATCATCTTTGTGGTTGTTGGTTGCAAAATTGATGTTGCCTGTGTCGTTAAAGTTGCCGACTTTGCATCTACTGTTGTTGCTGAGTTAGGAATTGTCGGAGTCAGTGTCATCAATTCTGGTGTTGTAGATATTGGCAGAAGAGATGTAGTTACACTCTCTTTTATTGTTGTTGGTTGAGACGTAGCAGTTGACAATGATACTGTTGTTGACGCAGAAAAAGATGGAGTTGATGGTGTACCTACTGTTGCTGTTGAGTCAACTAAATGAGATGTACTTTCAATCAACTTTGTAGTTGTTGGTTGCAGTGTTGATGTTGGTTGTGTCACTACAAATGTTGCCTTTGTATCCACTGTAGTTGCTGAGTTAGGGATTGTCTGATTCACTGTTGTCAATACTGGTGCTGTAGATTTAAGGAGAAGAGATGTAGTTATACTCTCTTTTATTGTTGTTGCAGTAGACATTGTCACTGATGTTGTGGAGGCAGTAAAAGATGGAGTTGATGGTGTACCTACTGTTGCTGTAGAGTCAAGTATCATCTTTGTGGTTGTTGGTTGCAATATTGATGTTGCCTGTGTCATTAAAGTTGTTGACTTTGGATCTACTGTTGTTGCCGAATTAGGGATTGTCTGAGTCAGTGTCATCAATTCTGGTGTTGTAGATATTGGCAGAAGAGATGTAGTTATAATCTCTTTTATTGTTGGTTGAGATGTAGCAGTTGACAATGATACTGTTGTTGATGCAGAAAAAGATGGAGTTGATGGTGTCCCTACTGTTGCTGTTGAGTCAACTAAATGAAATGTACTTTCAATCAACTTTGTAGTTGTTGGTTGCAGTGTTGATGTTGGTTGTGTCACTACAAATGTTGCCTTTGTATCCACTGTTGTTGCTGAGTTAGGCATTGTCTGAGTCACTGTTGTCAATACTGGTGTTGTAGATTTAGGGAAAAGAGATGTAGTTATACTCTCTTTTATTGTTGTTGGCTGAGATGTAGCAGTTGACATCGTCACTGATGTTGTGGAGGCAGTAAAAGATGCAGTTGATGGTGTACCTACTGTTGCTGTAGAGTCAAGTATCATCTTCGTGGTTGTTGGTTGCAATATTGATGTTGCCTGTGTCATTAAAGATGTCGACTTTGCATTTACTGTTGTTGCAGAGTTAGGAATTGTCTGAGTCAGTGTCATCAATTCTGGTGTTGTAGATTTTGGCAGAAGAGATGTAGTTATACTCTCTTGTATTGTTGTTGGTTGAGATGTAGCAGTTGACAATGATACTGTTGTTGTTGAGGCAGAAAAGGATGGTGTTGATGGTGTACCTGCTGTTTCTGTTGAGTCAACTAAATGAGATGTACTTTCAATCAACTTTGTGATTGTCTGTTGGAGTGTAGATGTTGGTTGTGTAACTCCAAATGTTGACTTTGTTTCTACTGTTGTTGCTGAGTTTGGATTTGTCTGAATCACTGTCGTTAATATTGGTGTTGTAGATTTTGGCAGAGGAGATGTAGTCCCACTTTCTTTTATTGTTGTTTGTTCAGATGGAGTAGTTGACATTGTCAATGCAGTTGCTGAGTCAGTTACTGTCTGAGTCAGCGTTGTCCCCACTGGTGTTGTAGAGTAAAGCAGAGGAGATATAGTTTCACTCTGTTTTGTTGATGTTGCTTCTGTTTGTTTCAGTACTGTTGTTGTCTTGAGTGTATTGCTTGTCAGATCTGTAGTCCATGTGGTCAGTGATCCATTTGCAGTAGTTGTTGTGGTGTCTGTCTTGCCCGTTGTTGCTGAGGCAAATCATAATACAAATTTTACGTTTCCTGCAGATGCTGAGGCATATAGACACACATTATTGTATATATGCACCAGACTATTTAGCATGTGATACACTACAAATGTTTCCCACTTACAGAGAATGGAGAGATTTACAGCATTTACCAGACGCCCTTATCCAGAGCGACTTACAATCATTATTACAGGGACAGTCTCCCTGGAGCATTTTAGGGTTAAGTGTCTTGCTCAGGGACACAATGGTAGTAAGTGGGATTCGAACCCGGGTCTTCTGGTTCATAGGCGAGTGTGTTACCCACTAGGCTACTACCACTACCAATGTATGTTTACTTCAAATGTGAGAGACGTTATCTAAAAAATCTGTTAAATCACATTGTATAATTTTTAAATATTTATTTTGCATTTTTTTTGCATTCAGTATTTGCTATAATGGAAAACTAGAACTTGGCACAAAAGCTATTACAGAGGTCAGACATTTCCTATTGATCTTTACCATGTTTGCACACGCTGCAGGAGGAATCTTTACCCACTTTTTTTCAATCATTGGGCAACATGGAGTTTCATCTCCATACATTTATACATTTACTCTATTGGTTTCAGGTTTGGAGACTGACTATGACTTGGAGACTGTTATGAAGCCACTCCTCCATGTGTCTTTCATACAGGTAAAAAGTTCAAGCAGGTGCATTTCATGTAATAAGTGGAAAATACGATGGACGAACAAACAGGTCTGAAGCCAGAGTTCTTGCTGGTGGAGAGGTGATCAAATACTTATTTAATGCAAGAAAATGCTAAATAATTATTGTAAAATGTCGTTTTTTGATTCTGTTTCTCACAGTTGAGGCTGTGTATTAAATACAAATTTTTCCCACTGTAAATATATAATGTACATAATGCATTATGGTTGCATAGTGGTTGAGTACATTACTAGCTGCTATTAATTTTAAGTATTAGTGTTGTTTAAAGTAAAGATAAAACAAGCCATTATAACATAGCCATGTTTTCTATGTATAGTCTAACCCACCACACTGCTCCCCGGGCGCCTGTCATGGCTGCTTACTCAGGATGATGGGTTAAATGCAGAGGACAAATTTCACCGTGTTCACCATGTGCTGTGCTGTGTATCACAAGTGACACTCACTTCACTTTCACTTGTCAAGAAGGTAAAGTCTTAAATTAAAAGTGTCATCAATTTGAGCACATTGTCTGTTGTCTATGCCTGTCTCTCTGCCTGCCTCTATTGGTCTCTCTTCTCCTTTTCCTACATTGTCTCCTTACAGGAGGAGCAAAGGAGTGGACCATGGAGGAGAGGTTAGCAGGCATGACATCCTGGATCCAGAAGGAGCCAGGACAGAAGGTTAATAGCCCAAAATCAAAGGGGGGGGGGGGGGGGGGGGGGGGGGGGGGGCTTAGTTTCCGGGCCTGCCTGAGCCTTTCAGACCACAGAGGAGGACCCAGACAATGCAATGCAGGCCAGGTTTGCAGAGGCCCTGTTTCTGCCACCACCTCGGTGGTGCGTCATTGCTGGGTGGCTTTTGTTCATGTCAATGCTGATCATTGTCTCTGTGTGTTCAGATGGCTACATCCTGTTTAAACGCTGTTAAATGCTGCAGTAATTGTTATCTTTCAGGGAGCTTCGGCTCCCCACACAGAGCAACATGCCTTGATATCAGCCTGTCTCAGAGGTCTACAGACAATTCTTGGATGTGTGCCTTTCTGAAATATTGAGTGGTAGAATTTGAAATGGAAACAGGATCAACTTTTAGCACTTTGTCATTGGGGTATTGTGCCGGGGGGGCATTGTGTGTAGAATTTTTGGTGCCTGTCCTTAGCCTGGTTAAATGAGGAGGCTTGTGTCAGGGCTTCCGGTGTAGGCTTTTGCCATGCCAAAAGCCTACAGACTGATTACCTAATAGCAGAAGCTGAAGGAAGGAGAAGAAGAAAATTCTGTAGTTTGAATCCATTTAGACTAAAGCTAAAACATAACATTTGAATTATAGCAATAAAAAAAAAATACAGCTATTTAAATGATTTTGTATCTAATGCGACAAAGTACATTAAACACTTCCTTCCTGATTTATGTTATAAGACTAGTACTATACTATATAATAATAATAATCACTTGGAGATTTTCAAGACTTTGTTTGTTTGATTTCCACAGCTGAAAAAAAAATGTTCCTATGCTCAAGAATGAGTAATATAAATGTATAATAAGGAACATTAAAGGTAAAAGTAAACAGATAGATAGATAATGTTACTCACCAAACATTAACATAATTAATATATGTACATCTATTTTTGTCCTGTTTTTCATTTTTCTAGCATGGTTTGACCTGCAAATGAATTATATGATTATTTATAAACAATGCACATAACTTCACTACTTTATTGTCAATTTTGATAAGCAACTTAAGTAATTACCAAACAATTTCAAATCACATTTTTAGATATATTTTACATATATCTATATGTTTCAGGATTGTTACATTGTATCTATTCACAGTAAAACCCTAACCCTTACCCTAACCCTAAGTATAAATAGTAATACAAA
>NC_041707.1:39977378-40057378 GCF_900700375.1 Denticeps clupeoides
TAATGGATAAGGCATCTGACTTCGGATCAGAAGATTGAGGGTTCGAGTCCCTTCGTGGTTGTCTATTTTCCCCCAAATCTATTTTGTTTTCTCCAAACTTTTTTTTCTTTCACATTAGTTGTTTTTTTGTGGGCAATTAGAAAAAATGGTCAAAAGGCAAACGAACATGTGGCTAAAAGGATAAGGCGTCTGACTTCGGATCAGAAGATTGAGGGTTCAAGTCCCTTCACTGTTAATTTGTGTCCTAAAAAAAACCTTTTATCTTCACATTAGTTGCTTTTTTTTTGCTGGCAAGTAGAAAAAAGGTCAAATTCCAAACGACCTAGTGGTCTAATGGATAAGGCGTCTGACTTCAGATCAGAGGCAATGACCACGTAGCCTAGTGGATAAGGTGCCTGAGTTTCGGATAGGAAGATTAAGGGTTCGAGTCCCTTCGTGGTTGTCTATTTTCCTCCAAATCTATTTTGCTTTCTCCAAACTTTTTCCTTTATATTAGTTTTTGTTTTTTTGTTGGCAATTAGGAAAAATGGTCAACTGTCAAACAACCATGTGGCCTAATGGATAAGGCGTCTGACTTCGGTTTGAGTCCCTTAGTGGTAAATTTTGTGTCCTTAAAACCTTTTGTTCTTCACATTAGTTGCTTTTTTCTTGTATGCAATTAGGAACATAATTCACATGCCCAGCGACCATGTGGTCTAATGGATAAGGCTTCTGACTTCGGATCCGAAGATTGAGGGTTCGAGTCCCTTCATGGTTAATTTTGTTCCTCAAAACCTTTTGTTCTTCACATTATTTGCTTGTTTGGTTTAAGGCCATTAAAGAAAAATGTATTACACGGCGAAAGACCGCGTGGCCAAATTAATAAGGCTTCTGACTTTGTATTAGAAGACTGAGGGTTCGAGTCTTTTTTTGGTTGATTTTGTTTCCCCTAAAACCTTTTGTTCTTCACATTAGTTGTTTTTGTAGGCTATTAGGACAGAATTTCACATGCCAAATGACCACGTTGGCCTAATGGATAAGGCATCTGACTTCGGATCAGAAGATTGAGGTTCGAGTCCCTTCGTGGTTGTCTATTTTCCCCCAAATCTATTTGTTTTCTCCAAACTTTTTTTTTCTCTTTCACATTAGTTGTTTTTTGTTGGCAATTAGAAAAAATGGTCAAAAGGCAAAAGAACATGTGGCCTAAAGGATAAGGCGTCTGACTTCAGATCAGAAGATTTAGGGTTCGGGTCCTTTCATGGTTAATTTTGTGTCCTCAAAACCTTTTGTTCTTCACATTAGTTGCTTTTTTTTTTTTTGAAATTAGGAAAAAAGATCAACTGCCAAACGACCATGTGGTCTAATGGATAAGGCGTCTGACTTCGGATCAGAAGATTGAGGGTTCGAGTCCCTTCGTGGTTAATTTTGTGTCCTCAAAACCTTTTGTTCTTCACATTAGTTGTTTTTTGTAGGCCATTAGGAAAGAAATTCACATGCCAAATGACCACGTGGCCTAATGGATAAGGCGTCTGACTTCGGATCAGAAGATTGAGGGTTCGAGTCCCTTCGTGGTTGTCTATATTCCCCCAAATCTATTTTGCTTCCCTCCAAACTTTTTTTCCTTCATATTAGTTGTTGTTTTTTGTTGGCAATTAGGAAAAAAAGTCAACTGTCGAAGACCATGTGTCCTAATGGATAAGGCGTTCTGACTTCTGATCAGATGATTGAGGGTTCGAGTCCCTTCGTGGTTAATTTTGTGTCCTCAAAACCTTTTGTTCTTCACATTATTTGCTTGTTTGGTTTTAGGCCATTAAAGAAAAATTTATTACACGGCGAAAGAACCGCGTGGCCAAATTAATAAGGCTTCTGACTTTGTATTAGAAGACTGAGGGTTCGAGTCTTTTTTTTGTTGATTTTGTTTCCCTAAAACCTTTTGTTCTTCACATTAGTAGTTTTTGTAGGCCATTAGGAAAGAAATCACATGCCAAATGACCATGTGGCCTAATGGATAAGGCGTCTGACTTCGGATCAGAAGATTGAGGGTTCGAGTCCCTTCATGGTTAATTTTGTGTCCTCAAAACCTTTTGTTCTTCACATTAGTTGCTTTTTTTTTTGTATGCAATTAGGAAAATAATTCACATGCCAAGCGACCATGTGGCCTAATGGATAAGGCGTCTGACTTCGGCCATTAAAGAAAAATTTATTACACGGCGAAAGACCGCGTGGCCAAATTAATAAGGCCTCTGACTTTGTATTAGAAGACTGAGGGTTCGAGTCTTTTTTTGGTTGATTTTGTTTCCCTAAAACCTTTTGTTCTTCACATTAGTAGTTTTTGTAGGCCATTAGGAAAGAAATTCACATGCGAAATGACCACGTGGCCTAATGGATAAGGCGTCTGACTTCGGATCAGAAGATTGAGGGTTCGAGTCCCTTCGTGGTTGTCTATTTTCCCCCAAATCTATTTGCTTCCTCCAAACTTTTTTTCCTTCATATTAGTTGTTGTTTTTTTGTTGGCAATTAGGAAAAAAAGTCAACTGTCGAAAGACCATGTGGCCTAATGGATAAGGCGTCTGACTTCGGATCAGAAGATTGAGGGTTCGAGTCCCTTCATGGTTAATTTTGTGTCCTCAAAACCTTTTGTTCTTCACATTAGTTGCTTTTTTTTTTTGTATGCAATTAGGAAAATAATTCACATGCCAAGCGACCATGTGGCCTAATGGATAAGGCGTCTGACTTCGGGTCAGAAGATTGAGGGTTCGAGTCCCTTAGTGGTAAATTTTGTGTCCTAAAAACCTTTTGTTCTTCACATTATTTGCTTGTTTGGTTCTAGGCCATTAAAGAAAAATTTATTACACGGCGAAAGACCGCGTGGCAAAATTAATAAGGCTTCTGACTTTGATTTAGAAGACTGAGGGTTCGAGTCTTTTTTTGGTTGATTTTGTTTCCCTGACTTCGGTTTGAGTCCTTTAGTGGTAAATTTTGTGTACTTAAAACCTTTTTTTTTCTTCACATTAGTTGCTTTTTTTTTTGTATGCAATTAGGAAAATAATTCACATGCCCGGCGACCATATGTTCTAATTGATAAGGCGTCTGACTTCGGATCCGAAGATTGAGGGTTCGAGTCCCTTCATGGTTAATTTTGTGTCCTCAAAACCTTTTGTTCTTCACATTATTTGCTTGTTTGGTTTTAGGCCATTAAAGAAAAATTTATTACACGGCGAAAGACCGCGTGGCCAAATTAATAAGGCTTCTGACTTTGTATTAGAAGACTGAGGCTTTGAGTCTTTTTTTGGTTGATTTTGTTTCCCTAAAACCTTTTGTTCTTCACATTAGTTGTTTTTGTAGGCTATTAGGACAGAATTTCACATGCCAAATGACCACGTGGCCTAATGGATAAGGCATCTGACTTCGGATCAGAAGATTGAGGGTTCGAGTCCCTTCGTGGTTGTCTATTTTCCCCCAAATCTATTTTGTTTTCTCCAAACTTTTTTTTCTTTCACATTAGTTGTTTTTTTGTGGGCAATTAGAAAAAATGGTCAAAAGGCAAACGAACATGTGGCTAAAAGGATAAGGCGTCTGACTTCGGATCAGAAGATTGAGGGTTCAAGTCCCTTCAATGTTAATTTTGTGTCCTAAAAAAACCTTTTATTCTTCACATTAGTTGCTTTTTTTTTGCTGGCAATTAGAAAAAAGGTCAAATTCCAAACGACCTAGTGGTCTAATGGATAAGGCGTCTGACTTCAGATCAGAGGCAATGACCACGTAGCCTAGTGGATAAGGTGCCTGAGTTCGGATAGGAAGATTAAGGGTTCGAGTCCCTTCGTGGTTGTCTATTTTCCTCCAAATCTATTTTGCTTTCTCCAAACTTTTTTCCTTTATATTAGTTTTTGTTTTTTTGTTGGCAATTAGGAAAAATGGTCAACTGTCAAACAACCATGTGGCCTAATGGATAAGGCGTCTGACTTCGGTTTGAGTCCCTTAGTGGTAAATTTTGTGTCCTTAAAACCTTTTGTTCTTCACATTAGTTGCTTTTTTCTTGTATGCAATTAGGAAAATAATTCACATGCCCAGCGACCATGTGGTCTAATGGATAAGGCTTCTGACTTCGGATCCGAAGATTGAGGGTTCGAGTCCCTTCATGGTTAATTTTGTGTCCTCAAAACCTTTTGTTCTTCACATTATTTGCTTGTTTGGTTTAAGGCCATTAAAGAAAAATGTATTACACGGCGAAAGACCGCGTGGCCAAATTAATAAGGCTTCTGACTTTGTATTAGAAGACTGAGGGTTCGAGTCTTTTTTTGGTTGATTTTGTTTCCCTAAAACCTTTTGTTCTTCACATTAGTTGTTTTTGTAGGCTATTAGGACAGAATTTCACATGCCAAATGACCACGTGGCCTAATGGATAAGGCATCTGACTTCGGATCAGAAGATTGAGGGTTCGAGTCCCTTCGTGGTTGTCTATTTTCCCCCAAATCTATTTTGTTTTCTCCAAACTTTTTTTTCTTTCACATTAGTTGTTTTTTTGTTGGCAATTAGAAAAAATGGTCAAAAGGCAAAAGAACATGTGGCCTAAAGGATAAGGCGTCTGACTTCAGATCAGAAGATTTAGGGTTCGGGTCCTTTCATGGTTAATTTTGTGTCCTCAAAACCTTTTGTTCTTCACATTAGTTGCTTTTTTTTTTTGAAATTAGGAAAAAAGATCAACTGCCAAACGACCATGTGGTCTAATGGATAAGGCGTCTGACTTCGGATCAGAAGATTGAGGGTTCGAGTCCCTTCGTGGTTAATTTTGTGTCCTCAAAACCTTTTGTTCTTCACATTAGTTGTTTTTGTAGGCCATTAGGAAAGAAATTCACATGCCAAATGACCACGTGGCCTAATGGATAAGGCGTCTGACTTCGGATCAGAAGATTGAGGGTTCGAGTCCCTTCGTGGTTGTCTATATTCCCCCAAATCTATTTTGCTTCCTCCAAACTTTTTTTCCTTCATATTAGTTGTTGTTTTTTTGTTGGCAATTAGGAAAAAAAGTCAACTGTCGAAAGACCATGTGTCCTAATGGATAAGGCGTCTGACTTCTGATCAGATGATTGAGGGTTCGAGTCCCTTCGTGGTTAATTTTGTGTCCTCAAAACCTTTTGTTCTTCACATTATTTGCTTGTTTGGTTTTAGGCCATTAAAGAAAAATTTATTACACGGCGAAAGACCGCGTGGCCAAATTAATAAGGCTTCTGACTTTGTATTAGAAGACTGAGGGTTCGAGTCTTTTTTTTGTTGATTTTGTTTCCCTAAAACCTTTTGTTCTTCACATTAGTAGTTTTTGTAGGCCATTAGGAAAGAAATTCACATGCCAAATGACCACGTGGCCTAATGGATAAGGCGTCTGACTTCGGATCAGAAGATTGAGGGTTCGAGTCCCTTCATGGTTAATTTTGTGTCCTCAAAACCTTTTGTTCTTCACATTAGTTGCTTTTTTTTTTGTATGCAATTAGGAAAATAATTCACATGCCAAGCGACCATGTGGCCTAATGGATAAGGCGTCTGACTTCGGCCATTAAAGAAAAATTTATTACACGGCGAAAGACCGCGTGGCCAAATTAATAAGGCCTCTGACTTTGTATTAGAAGACTGAGGGTTCGAGTCTTTTTTTGGTTGATTTTGTTTCCCTAAAACCTTTTGTTCTTCACATTAGTAGTTTTTGTAGGCCATTAGGAAAGAAATTCACATGCGAAATGACCACGTGGCCTAATGGATAAGGCGTCTGACTTCGGATCAGAAGATTGAGGGTTCGAGTCCCTTCGTGGTTGTCTATTTTCCCCCAAATCTATTTTGCTTCCTCCAAACTTTTTTTCCTTCATATTAGTTGTTGTTTTTTTGTTGGCAATTAGGAAAAAAAAGTCAACTGTCGAAAGACCATGTGGCCTAATGGATAAGGCGTCTGACTTCGGATCAGAAGATTGAGGGTTCGAGTCCCTTCATGGTTAATTTTGTGTCCTCAAAACCTTTTGTTCTTCACATTAGTTGCTTTTTTTTTGTATGCAATTAGGAAAATAATTCACATGCCAAGCGACCATGTGGCCTAATGGATAAGGCGTCTGACTTCGGGTCAGAAGATTGAGGGTTCGAGTCCCTTAGTGGTAAATTTTGTGTCCTCAAAACCTTTTGTTCTTCATATTAGTTTCTTTTTTTTTGTATGCAATTAGGAAAATAATTCACATGCCAAGTGACCATGTGGCCTAATGGATAAGGCATCTGACTTTGGATCAGAAGATTAAGGATTCGAGTACCTTCGTGGTTGTTTATCTTCCCCATACCTATTTTGTTTCGTCCAAACTTTTTTTTCCTTCATATTAGTTGTTGTTTTTTTGTTGGAAATTAGGAAAAAAGGTCAACTGCCAAACGACCATGTGGCCTAATGGATAAGGCGTCTGACTTCGGTTTGAGTCCCTTAGTGGTAAATTTTGTGTCCTTAAAACCTTTTGTTCTTCACTTTAGTTGCTTTTTTTGTATGCAATTAGGAAAATAATTCACATGCCAAGCGACCATGTGGTCTAATGGATAAGGTGTCTGACTTCGGATAAGAAGATTGAGGGTTCGAGTCCGTTCGTGGTTGTTTATTTTCCCCAATACCTATTTTGCGTCCTCCAAACTTTTTTTCCTTCATATTAGTTGTTGTTTTTTTGTAGGCAATTAGGAAAAAAGGTCAACTGTCGAATGACCATGTGGCCTAATGGATAAGGCGTCTGACTTCGGATCAGAAGATTGAGGGTTCGAGTCCCTTCATGGTTAATTTTGTGTCCTCCAAACCTTTTGTTCTTCACATTAGTTGCTTTTTTTTTTTTGGAAAATACGAAAAAAGGTTAACTGCCAAACGACCATGTGGCCTAATGGATAAGGCGTCTGACTTCGGATCAGAAGATTGAGGGTTCGAGTCCCTTAGTGGTTAATTTTGTGTCCTTATTATTTGCTTGTTTGGTTTTAGGCCATTAAAGAAAAATTTATTACACGGCGAAAGTCCGCGTGGCCAAATTAATAAGGCTTCTGACTTTGTATTAGAAGACTGAGGGTTCGAGTCTTTTTTTGGTTGATTTTGTTTCCCTAAAACCTTTTGTTCTTCACATTAGTTGTTTTTGTAAGCCATTAGGAAAGAAATTCACATGCCAAATGACCACGGGGCCTAATGGATTAGTCGTCTGACTTCGGATCAGAAGATTGAGGGTTCGAGTCCCTTCGTGGTTGTCTATTTTCCCCCAAATCTATTTTGCTTCCTCCAAACTTTTTTTCTTTTATATTAGTTGTTGTTTTTTTGTTGGCAATTAGGAAAAATGGTCAACTGTCAAACGACCATGTGGCCTAATGGATAAGGTGTCTGACTTCGGTTTGAGTCCCTTAGTGGTAAATTTTGTGTCCTTAAAACCTTTTGATCTTCACATTAGTTGCTTTTTTTTTGTATGCAATTAGGAAAATAATTCACATGCCAAGCGACCATGTGGCCTAATGGAAAAGGCGTCTGACTTCGGATCAGAAGATTGAGGGTTCGAGTCCCTTCGTGGTTGTTTATTCTCCCCCATACCTATATTGCTTCCTCCAAACTTTTTTTCCTTCATATTAGTTGTTGTTTTTTTGTTGGCAATTAGGAAAAAAGGTCAACTGTCGAAAGACCATGTGGCCTAATGGATAAGGCGTCTGACTTCGGATCAGAAGATTGAGGGTTCGAGTCCCTTCATGGTTAATTTTGTGTCCTCAAAACCTTTTGTTCTTCACATTATTTGCTTGTTTGGTTTTAGGGCATTAAAGAAAAATTTATTACACGGCGAAAGACCGCGTGGCCAAATTAATAAGGCCTCTGACTTTGTATTAGAAGACTGAGGGTTCGAGTCTTTTTTTGGTTGATTTTGTTTCCCTAAAACCTTTTGTTCTTCACATTAGTTGTTTTTGTAGGCTATTAGGACAGAATTTCACATGCCAAATGACCACGTTGGCTAATGGATAAGGCATCTGACTTCGGATCAGAAGATTGAGGGTTCGAGTCCCTTCGTGGTTGTCTATTTTCCCCCAAATCTATTTTGTTTTCTCCAAACTTTTTTTTCTTTCACATTAGTTGTTTTTTTGTTGGCAATTAGAAAAAATGGTCAAAAGGCAAACGAACATGTGGCCTAAAGGATAAGGCGTCTGACTTCGGATCAGACGATTGAGGGTTCGAGTCTCTTCATGGTTAATTTTGTGTCCTAAAAAAACCTTTTATTCTTCACATTAGTTGCTTTTTTTTTGCTGGCAATTAGAAAAAAGGTCAAATTCCAAACGACCTAGTGGTCTAATGGATAAGGCGTCTGACTTCCGGTCAGAGGCAATGACCACGTAGCCTAGTGGATAAGGCGCCTGAGTTCGGATAGGAAGATTAAGGGTTCGAGTCCCTTCGTGGTTGTCTATTTTCCTCCAAATCTATTTTGCTTTCTCCAAACTTTTTTTCCTTTATATTAGTTTTTGTTTTTTTGTTGGCAATTAGGAAAAATGGTCAACTGTCAAACAACCATGTGGCCTAATGGATAAGGCGTCTGACTTCGGTTTGAGTCCCTTAGTGGTAAATTTTGTGTCCTTAAAACCTTTTGTTCTTCACATTAGTTGCTTTTTTCTTGTATGCAATTAGGAAAATAATTCACATGCCCAGCGACCATGTGGTCTAATGGATAAGGCTTCTGACTTCGGATCCGAAGATTGAGGGTTCGAGTCCCTTCATGGTTAATTTTGTGTCCTCAAAACCTTTTGTTCTTCACATTATTTGCTTGTTTGGTTTAAGGCCATTAAAGAAAAATTTATTACACGGCGAAAGATCGCGTGGCCAAATTAATAAGGCTTCTGACTTTGTATTAGAAGACTGAGGGTTCGAGTCATTTTTTGGTTGATTTTGTTTCCCTAAAACCTTTTGTTCTTCACATTAGTTGTTTTTGTAGGCTATTAGGACAGAATTTCACATGCCAAATGACCACGTGGCCTAATGGATAAGGCATCTGACTTCGGATCAGAAGATTGAGGGTTCGAGTCCCTTCGTGGTTGTCTATTTTCCCCCAAATCTATTTTGTTTTCTCCAAACTTTTTTTTCTTTCACATTAGTTGTTTTTTTGTTGGCAATTAGAAAAAATGGTCAAAAGGCAAACGAACATGTGGCCTAAAGGATAAGGCGTCTGACTTCGGATCAGAAGATTGAGGGTTCGAGTCCCTTCATGGTTAATTTTGTGTCCTAAAAAAACCTTTTATTCTTCACATTAGTTGCTTTTTTTTGCTGGCAATTAGAAAAAAGGTCAAATTCCAAACGACCTAGTGGTCTAATGGATAAGGCGTCTGACTTCAGAACAGAGCCAATGACCACGTAGCCTAGTGGATAAGGCGCCTGAGTTCGGATAGGAAGATTAAGGGTTCGAGTCCCTTCGTGGTTGTCTATTTTCCCCCAAATCTATTTTGCTTCCTCCAAACTTTTTTTCTTTTATATTAGTTGTTGTTTTTTTGTTGGCAATTAGGAAAAATGGTCAACCGTCAAACGACCATGTGGCCTAATGGATAAGGCGTCTGACTTCGGTTTGAGTCCCTTAGTGGTAAATTTTGTGTCCTTAAAACCTTTTGATGTTCACATTAGTTGCTTTTTTTTTCTATGCAATTAGGAAAATAATTCACATGCCAAGCGACCATGTGGCCTAATGGATAAGGCGTCTGACTTCGGATCAGAAGATTGAGGGTTCGAGTCCCTTCGTGGTTGTTTATTTTCCCCCATACCTATATTGCGTCCTCCAAACTTTTTTTCCTTCATATTAGTTGTTGTTTTTTTGTTGGCAATTAGGAAAAAAGGTCAACTGTCGAAAGACCATGTGGCCTAATGGATAAGGCGTCTGACTTCGGATCAGAAGATTGAGGGTTCGAGTCTTTTCATGGTTAATTTTGTGTCCTCAAAACCTTTTGTTCTTCACCTTAGTTGTTTTTTTGGTAGGCCATTAGGAAAGAAATTCACATGCCAAACGACCACGTGGCCTAATGGATAAGCCGTCTGACTTCGGATCAGAAGATTGAGGGTTCGAGTCCCTTCGTGGTTAATTTTGTGTCCTCAAAACCTTTTGTTCTTCACATTAGTTGCTTTTTTTTTGTATGCAATTAGGAAAATAATTCACATGCCAAGCGACCATGTGGCCTAATGGATAAGGCGTCTGACTTCGGGTCAGAAGATTGAAGGTTCGAGTCCCTTAGTGGTAAATTTTTGTGTCCTCAAAACCTTTTGTTCTTCATATTAGTTTCTTTTTTTTTGTATGCAATTAGGAAAATAATTCATATGCCAAGTGACCATGTGGCCTAATGGATAAGGCGTCTGACTTTGGATCAGAAGATTAAAGGTTCGAGTACCTTGGTGGTTGTTTATCTTCCCCATACCTATTTTGCTTCCTCCAAACTTTTTTTCCTTCATATTAGTTGTTGTTTTTTTGTAGGCAATTAGGAAAAAAGGTCAACTGTCGAACGACCATGTGGCCTAATAGATAAGGCGTCTGACTTCGGATCAGAAGATTTAGGGTTCGGGTCCCTTCATGGTTAATTTTGTGTCCTCAAAACCTTTTGTTCTTCACATTAGTAGCTTTTTTTTTTTTGAAATTAGGAAAAAAGGTCAACTGCCAAACGACCATGTGGTCTAATGGATAAGGCGTCTGACTTTGGATCAGAAGATTGAGGGTTCGAGTCCCTTCGTGGTTAATTTTGTGTCCTCAAAACCTTTTGTTCTTCACATTAGTTGTTTTTGTAGGCCATTAGGAAAGAAATTCAAATGCCAAATGACCACGTGGCCTAATGGATAAGGCGTCTGACTTCGGATCAGAAGATTGAGGGTTCGAGTCCCTTCGTGGTTGTCTATTTTCCTCCAAATCTATTTTGCTTTCTCCAAACTTTTTTTCCTTTACATTGGTTTTTGTTTTTTTGTTGGCAATTAGGAAAAATGGTCAACTGTCAAACAACCATGCGGCCTAATGGATAAGGCGTCTGACTTCGGATCCGAAGATTGAGGGTTCGAGTCCCTTCTTGGTTAATTTTGTGTCCTCAAAACCTTTTGTTCTTCACATTATTTGCTTGTTTCGTTTTAGGCCATTAACGAAAAATTTATTACACGGCAAAAGACCGCGTGGCCAAATTAATAAGGCTTCTGACTTTGTATTAGAAGACTGAGGGTTCGAGTCTTTTTTTTGTTGATTTTGTTTCCCTGACTTCGGTTTGAGTCCATTAGTGGTAAATTTTGTGTCCTTAAAACCTTTTGTTCTTCACATTAGTTGCTTTTTTTTTGTATGCAATTAGGAAAATAATTCACATGCCCAGCGACCATGTGGTCTAATGGATAAGGCGTCTGACCTCGGATCCGAAGATTGAGGGTTCGAGTCCCTTCATGGTTAATTTTGTGTCCTCAAAACCTTTTGTTCTTCACATTATTTGCTTGTTTGGTTTAAGGCCATTAAAGAAAAATTTATTACACGGCGAAAGACCGCGTGGCCAAATTAATAAGGCTTCTGACTTTGTATTAGAAGACTGAGGGTTCGAGTCTTTTTTTGGTTGATTTTGTTTCCCTAAAACCTTTTGTTCTTCACATTAGTTGTTTTTGTAGGCTATTAGGACAGAATTTCACATGCCAAATGACCACGTGGCCTAATGGATAAGGCATCTGACTTCGGATCAGAAGATTGAGGGTTCGAGTCCCTTCGTGTTTGTCTATTTTCCCCCAAATCTATTTTGTTTTCTCCAAACTTTTTTTTCTTTCACATTAGTTGTTTTTTTGTTGCCAATTAGAAAAAATGGTCAAAAGGCAAACGAACATGTGGCCTAAAGGATAAGGCGTCTGACTTCGGATCAGAAGATTGAGGGTTCGAGTCCCTTCATGGTTAATTTTGTGTTCTAAAAAAACCTTTTATTCTTCACATTAGTTGCTTTTTTTTTTTTGAAATTAGGAAAAAAGGTCAACTGCCAAACGACCATGTGGCCTAATGGATAAGGCGTCTGACTTCGGATCAGAAGATTGAGGGTTCGAGTCCCTTCGTGGTTGTCTATTTTCCTCCAAATCTATTTTGCTTTCTCCAAACTTTTTTTCCTTTATATTCGCTTTTGTTTTTTTGTTGGCAATTAGGAAAAATGGTCAACTGTCAAACAACCATGTGGCCTAATGGATAAGGCGTCTGACTTCGGTTTGAGTCCCTTAGTGGTAAATTTTGTGTCCCTAAAACCTTTTGTTCTTCACATTAGTTGCTTTTTTTTTGTATGCAATTAGGAAAATAATTCACATGCCAAGCGACCATGTGGTCTAATGGATAAGGCGTCTGACTTCGGATAAGAAGATTGAGGGTTCGAGTCCTTTCGTGGTTGTTTATTTTCCCCCATACCTATTTTGCTTCCTCCAAACTTTTTTTCCTTCTTATTATTTTTTGTTTTTTTGTAGGCAATTAGGAAAAAAGGTCAACTGTCGAACGACCATGTGGCCTAATGGATAAGGCGTCTGACTTCGGATCAGAAGATTGAGGGTTCGGGTCCCTTCATGGTTAATTTTGTGTCCTCAAAACCTTTTGTTCTTCACATTAGTTGCTTTTTTTTTTTTGAAATTAGGAATAAAGGTCAACTGCCAAACGACCATGTGGCCTAATGGATAAGGCGTCTGACTTCGGATCAGAAGATTGAGGGTTCGAGTCCCTTCGTGGTTAATTTTGTGTCCTCAAAACCTTTTGTTCTTCACATTATTTGCTTGTTTGGTTTTAGGCCATTAAAGAAAAATTTATTACACGGCGAAAGACCGCGTGGCCAAATTAATAAGGCTTCTGACTTTGTATTAGAAGACTGAGGGTTCGAGTCTTTTTTTGGTTGATTTTGTTTCCCTAAAACCTTTTGTTCTTCACATTAGTTGTTTTTGTAGGCCATTAGGAAAGAAATTCACATGCCAAATGACCACGTGGCCTAATGGATAAGGCGTCTGACTTCGGATCCAGAAGATTGAGGGTTCGAGTCCCATCGTGGTTGTCTATTTTCCCCCAAATCTATTTTGCTTCCTCCAAACTTTTTTTCCTTCATATTAGTTGTTGTTTTTTTGTTGGCAATTAGGAAAAAAAGTCAACTGTCGAAAGACCATGTGGCCTAATGGATAAGGCGTCTGACTTCGGATCAGAAGATTGAGGGTTCGAGTCCCTTCATGGTTAATTTTGTGTCCTCAAAACCTTTTGTTCTTCATATTAGTTTCTTTTTTTTTGTATGCAATTAGGAAAATAATTCACATGCCAAGTGACCATGTGGCCTAATGGATAAGGCGTCTGACTTTGGATCAGAAGATTAAGGGTTCGAGTACCTTCGTGGTTGTTTATCTTCCCCATACCTATTTTGCTTCCTCCAAACTTTTTTTCCTTCATATTAGTTGTTGTTTTTTTGTAGGCAATTAGGAAAAAAGGTCAACTGTCGAACGACCATGTGGCCTAATGGATAAGGCGTCTGACATCGGATCAGAAGATTGAGGGTTCAAGTCCCTTAGTGGTAAATTTTTGTGTCCTCAAAACCTTTTGTTCTTCACATTAGTTGTTTTTGTAGGCCATTAGGAAAGAAATTCAAATGCCAAATGACCACGTGGCCTAATGGATAAGGCGTCTGACTTCGGATCAGAAGATTGAGGGTTCGAGTCCCTTCGTGGTTGTCTATATTCCTCCAAATCTATTTTGCTTTCTCCAAACTTTTTTTCCTTTACATTAGTTTTTGTTTTTTTGTTGGCAATTAGGAAAAATGGTCAACTGTCAAACAACCATGTGGCCTAATGGATCAGGCGTCTGACTTCGGTTTGAGTCCCTTAGTGGTAAATTTTGTGTCCCTAAAACCTTTTGTTCTTCACATTAGTTGCTTTTTTTTTGTATGCAATTAGGAAAATAATTCACATGCCAAGCAACCATGTGGTCTAATGGATAAGGCGTCTGACTTCAGATAAGAAGATTGAGGGTTCGAGTCCCTTCGTGGTTGTCTATTTTCCTCCAAATCTATTTTGCTTTCTCCAAACTTTTTTTCCTTTACATTAGTTTTTGTTTTTTTGTTGGCAATTAGGAAAAATGGTCAACTGTCAAACAACCATGCGGCCTAATGGATAAGGCGTCTGACTTCGGATCCGAAGATTGAGGGTTCGAGTCCGTTCATGGTTAATTTTGTGTCCTCAAAACCTTTTGTTCTTCACATTATTTGCTTGTTTCGTTTTAGGCCATTAACGAAAAATTTATTACACGGCAAAAGACCGCGTGGCCAAATTAATAAGGCTTCTGACTTTGTATTAGAAGACTGAGGGTTCGAGTCTTTTTTTTGTTGATTTTGTTTCCCTGACTTCGGTTTGAGTCCATTAGTGGTAAATTTTGTGTCCTTAAAACCTTTTGTTCTTCACATTAGTTGCTTTTTTTTTTGTATGCAATTAGGAAAATAATTCACATGCCCAGCGACCATGTGGTCTAATGGATAAGGCGTCTGACCTCGGATCCGAAGATTGAGGGTTCGAGTCCCTTCATGGTTAATTTTGTGTCCTCAAAACCTTTTGTTCTTCACATTATTTGCTTGTTTGGTTTAAGGCCATTAAAGAAAAATTTATTACACGGCGAAAGACCGCGTGGCCAAATTAATAAGGCTTCTGACTTTGTATTAGAAGACTGAGGGTTCGAGTCTTTTTTTGGTTGATTTTGTTTCCCTAAAACCTTTTGTTCTTCACATTAGTTGTTTTTGTAGGCTATTAGGACAGAATTTCACATGCCAAATGACCACGTGGCCTAATGGATAAGGCATCTGACTTCGGATCAGAAGATTGAGGGTTCGAGTCCCTTCGTGTTTGTCTATTTTCCCCCAAATCTATTTTGTTTTCTCCAAACTTTTTTTTCTTTCACATTAGTTGTTTTTTTGTTGCCAATTAGAAAAAATGGTCAAAAGGCAAACGAACATGTGGCCTAAAGGATAAGGCGTCTGACTTCGGATCAGAAGATTGAGGGTTCGAGTCCCTTCATGGTTAATTTTGTGTTCTAAAAAAACCTTTTATTCTTCACATTAGTTGCTTTTTTTTTTTTGAAATTAGGAAAAAAGGTCAACTGCCAAACGACCATGTGGCCTAATGGATAAGGCGTCT
Source organism: Denticeps clupeoides (assembly GCF_900700375.1). Taxonomy (NCBI): domain Eukaryota; kingdom Metazoa; phylum Chordata; class Actinopteri; order Clupeiformes; family Denticipitidae; genus Denticeps; species Denticeps clupeoides. The sequence continues at coordinate 39,992,488 of NC_041707.1, forward strand.
GCTTCGGATCAGAAGATTGAGGGTTCGAGTCCCTTCGTGGTTGTCTATTTTCCTCCAAATCTATTTTGCTTTCTCCAAACTTTTTTTCCTTTATATTAGTTTTTGTTTTTTTGTTGGCAATTAGGAAAAATGGTCAACTGTCAAACAACCATGTGGCCTAATGGATAAGGCGTCTGACTTCGGTTTGAGTCCCTTAGTGGTAAATTTTGTGTCCCTAAAACCTTTTGTTCTTCACATTAGTTGCTTTTTTTTTGTATGCAATTAGGAAAATAATTCACATGCCAAGCGACCATGTGGTCTAATGGATAAGGCGTCTGACTTCGGATAAGAAGATTGAGGGTTCGAGTCCTTTCGTGGTTGTTTATTTTCCCCCATACCTATTTTGCTTCCTCCAAACTTTTTTTCCTTCTTATTATTTTTTGTTTTTTTGTAGGCAATTAGGAAAAAAGGTCAACTGTCGAACGACCATGTGGCCTAATGGATAAGGCGTCTGACTTCGGATCAGAAGATTGAGGGTTCGGGTCCCTTCATGGTTAATTTTGTGTCCTCAAAACCTTTTGTTCTTCACATTAGTTGCTTTTTTTTTTTTGAAATTAGGAATAAAGGTCAACTGCCAAACGACCATGTGGCCTAATGGATAAGGCATCTGACTTCGGATCAGAAGATTGATGGTTCGAGTCCCTTCGTGGTTAATTTTGTGTCCTCAAAACCTTTTGTTCTTCACATTATTTGCTTGTTTGGTTTTAGGCCATTAAAGAAAAATTTATTACATGGCGAAAGACCGCGTGGCCAAATTAATAAGGCTTCTGACTTTGTATTAGAAGACTGAGGGTTCGAGTCTTTTTTTGGTTGATTTTGTTTCCCTAAAACCTTTTGTTCTTCACATTAGTTGTTTTTGTAGGCCATTAGGAAAGAAATTCACATGCCAAATGACCACGTGGCCTAATGGATAAGGCGTCTGACTTCGGATCCAGAAGATTGAGGGTTCGAGTCCCATCGTGGTTGTCTATTTTCCCCCAAATCTATTTTGCTTCCTCCAAACTTTTTTTCCTTCATATTAGTTGTTGTTTTTTTGTTGGCAATTAGGAAAAAAAGTCAACTGTCGAAAGACCATGTGGCCTAATGGATAAGGCGTCTGACTTCGGATCAGAAGATTGAGGGTTCGAGTCCCTTCATGGTTAATTTTGTGTCCTCAAAACCTTTTGTTCTTCACATTAGTTGCTTTTTTTTTTGTATGCAATTAGGAAAATAATTCATATGCCAAGCGACCATGTGGCCTAATGGATAAGGCGTCTGACTTCGGGTCAGAAGATTGAGGGTTCGAGTCCCTTAGTGGTAAATTTTTGTGTCCTCAAAACCTTTTGGTCTTCATATTAGTTTCTTTTTTTTTGTATGCAATTAGGAAAATAATTCACATGCCAAGTGACCATGTGGCCTAATGGATAAGGCGTCTGACTTTGGATCAGAAGATTAAGGGTTCGAGTACCTTCGTGGTTGTTTATCTTCCCCATACCTATTTTGCTTCCTCCAAACTTTTTTTCCTTCATATTAGTTGTTGTTTTTTTGTAGGCAATTAGGAAAAAAGGTCAACTGTCGAACGACCATGTGGCCTAATGGATAAGGCGTCTGACATCGGATCAGAAGATTGAGGGTTCGAGTCCCTTAGTGGTAAATTTTTGTGTCCTCAAAACCTTTTGTTCTTCACATTAGTTGTTTTTGTAGGCCATTAGGAAAGAAATTCAAATGCCAAATGACCACGTGGCCTAATGGATAAGGCGTCTGACTTCGGATCAGAAGATTGAGGGTTCGAGTCCCTTCGTGGTTGTCTATATTCCTCCAAATCTATTTTGCTTTCTCCAAACTTTTTTTCCTTTACATTAGTTTTTGTTTTTTTGTTGGCAATTAGGAAAAATGGTCAACTGTCAAACAACCATGTGGCCTAATGGATCAGGCGTCTGACTTCGGTTTGAGTCCCTTAGTGGTAAATTTTGTGTCCCTAAAACCTTTTGTTCTTCACATTAGTTGCTTTTTTTTTGTATGCAATTAGGAAAATAATTCACATGCCAAGCAACCATGTGGTCTAATGGATAAGGCGTCTGACTTCAGATAAGAAGATTGAGGGTTCGAGTCCTTTCGTGGTTGTTTATTTTCCCCCATACCTATTTTGCTTCCTCCAAACTTATTTTCCTTCATATTAATTTTTGTTTTTTTGTAGGCAATTAGGAAAAAAGGTCAACTGTCGAACGACCATGTGGCCTAATGGATAAGGCATCTGACTTCGGATCAGAAGATTGAGGGTTCGGGTCCCTTCATGGTTAATTTTGTGTCCTCAAAACCTTTTGTTCTTCACATTAGTTGCTTTTTTTTTTTTGAAATTAGGAAATAAGGTCAACTGCCAAACGACCATGTGGCCTAATGGATAAGGCGTCTGACTTCGGATCAGAAGATTGAGGGTTCGAGTCCCTTAGTGGTTAATTTTGTGTCCTTATTATTTGCTTGTTTGGTTTTAGGCCATTAAAGAAAAATTTATTACACGGCGAAAGTCCGCGTGGCCAAATTAATAAGGCTTCTGACTTTGTATTAGAAGACTGAGGGTTCGAGTCTTTTTTTGGTTGATTTTGTTTCCCTAAAACCTTTTGTTCTTCACATTAGTTGTTTTTGTAAGCCATTAGGAAAGAAATTCACATGCCAAATGACCACGGGGCCTAATGGATTAGTCGTCTGACTTCGGATCAGAAGATTGAGGGTTCGAGTCCCTTCGTGGTTGTCTATTTTCCCCCAAATCTATTTTGCTTCCTCCAAACTTTTTTTCTTTTATATTAGTTGTTGTTTTTTTGTTGGCAATTAGGAAAAATGGTCAACTGTCAAACGACCATGTGGCCTAATGGATAAGGTGTCTGACTTCGGTTTGAGTCCCTTAGTGGTAAATTTTGTGTCCTTAAAACCTTTTGATCTTCACATTAGTTGCTTTTTTTTTGTATGCAATTAGGAAAATAATTCACATGCCAAGCGACCATGTGGCCTAATGGATAAGGCGTCTGACTTCGGATCAGAAGATTGAGGGTTCGAGTCCCTTCGTGGTTGTTTATTTTCCCCCATACCTATATTGCTTCCTCCAAACTTTTTTTCCTTCATATTAGTTGTTGTTTTTTTGTTGGCAATTAGGAAAAAAGGTCAACTGTCGAAAGACCATGTGGCCTAATGGATAAGGCGTCTGACTTCGGATCAGAAGATTGAGGGTTCGAGTCCCTTCATGGTTAATTTTGTGTCCTCAAAACCTTTTGTTCTTCACATTATTTGCTTGTTTGGTTTTAGGGCATTAAAGAAAAATTTATTACACGGCGAAAGACCGCGTGGCCAAATTAATAAGGCCTCTGACTTTGTATTAGAAGACTGAGGGTTCGAGTCTTTTTTTGGTTGATTTTGTTTCCCTAAAACCTTTTGTTCTTCACATTAGTTGTTTTTGTAGGCTATTAGGACAGAATTTCACATGCCAAATGACCACGTTGGCTAATGGATAAGGCATCTGACTTCGGATCAGAAGATTGAGGGTTCGAGTCCCTTCGTGGTTGTCTATTTTCCCCCAAATCTATTTTGTTTTCTCCAAACTTTTTTTTCTTTCACATTAGTTGTTTTTTTGTTGGCAATTAGAAAAAATGGTCAAAAGGCAAACGAACATGTGGCCTAAAGGATAAGGCGTCTGACTTCGGATCAGACGATTGAGGGTTCGAGTCTCTTCATGGTTAATTTTGTGTCCTAAAAAAACCTTTTATTCTTCACATTAGTTGCTTTTTTTTTGCTGGCAATTAGAAAAAAGGTCAAATTCCAAACGACCTAGTGGTCTAATGGATAAGGCGTCTGACTTCCGGTCAGAGGCAATGACCACGTAGCCTAGTGGATAAGGCGCCTGAGTTCGGATAGGAAGATTAAGGGTTCGAGTCCCTTCGTGGTTGTCTATTTTCCTCCAAATCTATTTTGCTTTCTCCAAACTTTTTTTCCTTTATATTAGTTTTTGTTTTTTTGTTGGCAATTAGGAAAAATGGTCAACTGTCAAACAACCATGTGGCCTAATGGATAAGGCGTCTGACTTCGGTTTGAGTCCCTTAGTGGTAAATTTTGTGTCCTTAAAACCTTTTGTTCTTCACATTAGTTGCTTTTTTCTTGTATGCAATTAGGAAAATAATTCACATGCCCAGCGACCATGTGGTCTAATGGATAAGGCTTCTGACTTCAGATCCGAAGATTGAGGGTTCGAGTCCCTTCATGGTTAATTTTGTGTCCTCAAAACCTTTTGTTCTTCACATTATTTGCTTGTTTGGTTTAAGGCCATTAAAGAAAAATTTATTACACGGCGAAAGACCGCGTGGCCAAATTAATAAGGCTTCTGACTTTGTATTAGAAGACTGAGGGTTCGAGTCTTTTTTTGGTTGATTTTGTTTCCCTAAAACCTTTTGTTCTTCACATTAGTTGTTTTTGTAGGCTATTAGGACAGAATTTCACATGCCAAATGACCACGTGGCCTAATGGATAAGGCATCTGACTTCGGATCAGAAGATTGAGGGTTCGAGTCCCTTCGTGGTTGTCTATTTTCCCCCAAATCTATTTTGTTTTCTCCAAACTTTTTTTTCTTTCACATTAGTTGTTTTTTTGTTGGCAATTAGAAAAAATGGTCAAAAGGCAAAAGAACATGTGGCCTAAAGGATAAGGCGTCTGACTTCGGATCAGAAGATTGAGGGTTCGAGTCCCTTCATGGTTAATTTTGTGTCCTAAAAAAACCTTTTATTCTTCACATTAGTTGCTTTTTTTTGCTGGCAATTAGAAAAAAGGTCAAATTCCAAACGACCTAGTGGTCTAATGGATAATGGTCTAATGGATAGTGGTTGTCTATTTTCCAAATCTATTTTGCTTTCTCCAAACTTTTTTTCCTTTATATTAGTTTTTGTTTTTTTGTTGGCAATTAGGAAAAATGGTCAACTGTCAAACAACCATGTGGCCTAATGGATAAGGCGTCTGACTTCGGTTTGAGTCCCTTAGTGGTAAATTTTGTGTCCTTAAAACCTTTTGTTCTTCACATTAGTTGCTTTTTTTTTGTATGCAATTAGGAAAATAATTCAAACGCCAAGCGACCATGTGGTCTAATGGATAAGGTGTCTGACTTCGGATAAGAAGATTGAGGGTTTGAGTCCTTTCGTGGTTGTTTATTTTCCCCCATACCTATTTTGCTTCCTCGAAACTTTTTTTCCTTCATATTAGTTGTTGTTTTTTTGTAGGCAATTAGGAAAAAAAGTCAACTGTGGAAAGACCATGTGGCCTAATGGATAATGTGTCTGACTTCGGATCAGAAGATTGAGGGTTCGAGTCCCTTCATGGTTAATTTTGTGTCCTCAAAACCTTTTGTTCTTCACATTAGTTGCTTTTTTTTTGTATGCAATTAGGAAAATAATTCACATGCCAAGCGACCATGTGGCCTAATGGATAAGGCGTCTGACTTCGTGTCAGAAGATTGAGGGTTCGAGTCCCTTAGTGGTAAATTTTTGTGTCCTCAAAACCTTTTGTTCTTCATATTAGTTTCTTTTTTTTTGTATGCAATTAGGAAAATAATTCACATGCCAAGTGACCATGTGGACTAATGGATAAGGCGTCTGACTTCAGATCAGAAGATTTAGGGTTCGGGTCCTTTCATGGTTAATTTTGTGTCCTCAAAACCTTTTGTTCTTCACATTAGTTGCTTTTTTTTTTTTGAAATTAGGAAAAAAGATCAACTGCCAAACGACCATGTGGTCTAATGGATAAGGCGTCTGACTTCGGATCAGAAGATTGAGGGTTCGAGTCCCTTCGTGGTTAATTTTGTGTCCTCAAAACCTTTTGTTCTTCACATTAGTTGTTTTTGTAGGCAATTAGGAAAGAAATTCACATGCCAAATGACCACGTGGCCTAATGGATAAGGCGTCTGACTTCGGATCAGAAGATTGAGGGTTCGAGTCCCTTCGTGGTTGTCTATATTCCCCCAAATCTATTTTGCTTCCTCCAAACTTTTTTTCCTTCATATTAGTTGTTGTTTTTTTGTTGGCAATTAGGAAAAAAAGTCAACTGTCGAAAGACCATGTGTCCTAATGGATAAGGCGTCTGACTTCGGATCAGAAGATTGAGGGTTCGAGTCCCTTCATGGTTAATTTTGTGTCCTCAAAACCTTTTGTTCTTCACATTAGTTGCTTTTTTTTTTTGTATGCAATTAGGAAAATAATTCACTTGCCAAGCGACCATGTGGCCTAATGGATAAGGCGTCTGACTTCGGGTCAGAAGATTGAGGGTTCGAGTCCCTTAGTGGTAAATTTTTGTGTCCTCAAAACCTTTTGTTCTTCATATTAGTTTCTTTTTTTTTGTATGCAATTAGGAAAATAATTCACATGCCAAGTGACCATGTGGCCTAATGGATAAGGCGTCTGACTTTGGATCAGAAGATTAAGGGTTCGAGTACCTTCGTGGTTGTTTATCTTCCCCATACCTATTTTGCTTCCTCCAAACTTTTTTTCCTTCATATTAGTTGTTGTTTTTTTGTTGGCAATTAGGAAAAAAGGTCAACTGTCGAACGACCATGTGGCCTAATGGATAAGGCGTCTGACTTCAGCTCAGAAGATTTAGGGTTCGGGTCCTTTCATGGTTAATTTTGTGTCCTCAAAACCTTTTGTTCTTCACATTAGTTGCTTTTTTTTTTTTGAAATTAGGAAAAAAGATCAACTGCCAAACGACCATGTGGCCTAATGGATAAGGCGTCTGACTTCGGATCAGAAGATTGAGGGTTCGAGTCCCTTCGTGGTTAATTTTGTGTCCTCAAAACCTTTTGTTCTTCACATTAGTTGTTTTTGTAGGCCATTAGGAAAGAAATTCAAATGCCAAATGACCACGTGGCCTAATGGATAAGGCGTCTGACTTCGGATCAGAAGATTGAGGGTTCGAGTCCCTTCGTGGTTGTCTATTTTCCTCCAAATCTATTTTGCTTTCTCCAAACTTTTTTTCCTTTACATTAGTTTTTGTTTTTTTGTTGGCAATTAGGAAAAATGGTCAACTGTCAAACAACCATGTGGCCTAATGGATAAGGCATCTGACTTCGGATCCGAAGATTGAGGGTTCGAGTCCCTTCATGGTTAATTTTGTGTCCTCAAAACCTTTTGTTCTTCACATTAGTTGCTTTTTTTTTTTGTTGGAAATTAGGAAAAAAGGTCAACTGCCAAATGACCATGTGGCCTAATGGATAAGGCGTCTGACTTCGGATCAGAAGATTGAGGGTTCGCGTCCCTTTATGGTTAATTTTGTGTCCTCAAAACCTTTTGTTCTTCACATTATTTGCTTGTTTGGTTCTAGGCCATTAAAGAAAAATTTATTACACGGCGAAAGACCGCGTGGCAAAATTAATAAGGCTTCTGACTTTGATTTAGAAGACTGAGGGTTCGAGTCTTTTTTTGGTTGATTTTGTTTCCCTGACTTCGGTTTGAGTCCTTTAGTGGTAAATTTTGTGTCCTTAAAACCTTTTTTTTTCTTCACATTAGTTGCTTTTTTTTTGTATGCAATTAGGAAAATAATTCACATGCCCGGCGACCATATGGTCTAATTGATAAGGCGTCTGACTTCGGATCCGAAGATTGAGGGTTCGAGTCCCTTCATGGTTAATTTTGTGTCCTCAAAACCTTTTGTTCTTCACATTATTTGCTTGTTTGGTTTTAGGCCATTAAAGAAAAATTTATTACACGGCGAAAGACCGCGTGGCCAAATTAATAAGGCTTCTGACTTTGTATTAGAAGACTGAGGCTTCGAGTCTTTTTTTGGTTGATTTTGTTTCCCTAAAACCTTTTGTTCTTCACATTAGTTGTTTTTGTAGGCTATTAGGACAGAATTTCACATGCCAAATGACCACGTGGCCTAATGGATAAGGCATCTGACTTCGGATCAGAAGATTGAGGGTTCGAGTCCCTTCGTGGTTGTCTATTTTCCCCCAAATCTATTTTGTTTTCTCCAAACTTTTTTTTCTTTCACATTAGTTGTTTTTTTGTGGGCAATTAGAAAAAATGGTCAAAAGGCAAACGAACATGTGGCCAAAAGGATAAGGCGTCTGACTTCGGATCAGAAGATTGAGGGTTCGAGTCCCTTCAATGTTAATTTTGTGTCCTAAAAAAACCTTTTATTCTTCACATTAGTTGCTTTTTTTTTGCTGGCAATTAGAAAAAAGGTCAAATTCCAAACGACCTAGTGGTCTAATGGATAAGGCGTCTGACTTCAGATCAGAGGCAATGGCCACGTAGCCTAGTGGATAAGGCGCCTGAGTTCGGATAGGAAGATTAAGGGTTCGAGTCCCTTCGTGGTTGTCTATTTTCCTCCAAATCTATTTTGCTTTCTCCAAACTTTTTTTCCTTTATATTAGTTTTTGTTTTTTTGGTTGTTTGGTTGTTTGGTTGTTGTTTGGTTGTGGTTGTTTATTTTCCCCAATACCTATTTTGCTTCCTCCAAACTTTATTAGTTTGTTTCCTTTAAATTAGTTGTTTCCTTTATATTAGTTTTTGTTTTTTTGTTGGCAATTAGGAAAAATGGTCAACTGTCAAACAACCATGTGGCCTAATGGATAAGGCGTCTGACTTCGGTTTGAGTCCCTTCGTGATTAATTTTGTGTCCTCAAAACCTTTTGTTCTTCATATTAGTTTCTTTTTTTTTGTATGCAATTAGGAAAATAATTCACATGCCAAATGACCACGTGTCCTAAAGGATAAGGCGTCTGACTTCGTATCAGAAGATTGAGGGTTCGAGTCCCTTCGTGGTTGTCTATTTTCCCCCAAATCTATTTTGCTTATTCCAAACTTTTCTTCCTTCATATTAGTTGTTGTTTTTTTGTTGGCAATTAGGAAAAAAGGTCAACTGTCGAACGACCATGTGGCCTAATGGATAAGGCGTCTGACTTCGGATCCGAAGATTTAGGGTTCGGGTCCCTTCATGGTTAATTTTGTGTCCTCAAAACCTTTTGTTCTTCACATTAGTTGCTTTTTTTTTTTTTGAAATTAGGAAAAAAGGTCAACTGCCAAACGACCATGTGGCCTAATGGATAAGGCGTCTGACTTCGGATCAGAAGATTGAGGGTTCGAGTCCCTTCGTGGTTAATTTTGTGTCCTCAAAACCTTTTGTTCTTCACATTAGTTGCTTTTTTTTTGTATGCAATTAGGAAAATAATTCACACGCCAAGCGACCATGTGGTCTAATGGATAAGGCGTCTGACTTTGGATCAGAAGATTAAGGGTTCGAGTACCTTCGTGGTTGTTTATCTTCCCCATACCTATTTTGCTTCCTCCAAACTTTTTTTCCTTCATATTAGTTGTTGTTTTTTTGTTGGCAATTAGGAAAAAAGGTCAACTGTCGAACGACCATGTGGCCTAATGGATAAGGCTTCTGACTTCAGATCAGAAGATTTAGGGTTCGGGTCCTTTCATGGTTAATTTTGTGTCCTCAAAACCTTTTGTTCTTCACATTAGTTGCTTTTTTTTTTTTGAAATTAGGAAAAAAGATCAACTGCCAAACGACCATGTGGTCTAATGGATAAGGCGTCTGACTTCGGATCAGAAGATTGAGGGTTCGAGTCCCTTCGTGGTTAATTTTGTGTCCTCAAAACCTTTTGTTCTTCACATTAGTTGTTTTTGTAGGCCATTAGGAAAGAAATTCACATGCCTAAAGGATAAGGCGTCTGACTTCGGATCAGACGATTGAGGGTTCGAGTCTCTTCATGGTTAATTTTGTGTCCTAAAAAAACCTTTTATTCTTCACATTAGTTGCTTTTTTTTTGCTGGCAATTAGAAAAAAGGTCAAATTCCAAACGACCTAGTGGTCTAATGGATAAGGCGTTTGACTTCCGGTTAGAGGCAATGACCACGTAGTCTAGTGGATAAGGCGCCTGAGTTCGGATAGGAAGATTAAGGGTTCGAGTCCCTTCGTGGTTGTCTATTTTCCTCCAAATCTATTTTGCTTTCTCCAAACTTTTTTTCCTTTATATTAGTTTTTGTTTTTTTGTTGGCAATTAGGAAAAATGGTCAACTGTCAAACAACCATGTGGCCTAATGGATAAGGCGTCTGACTTCGGTTTGAGTCCCTTAGTGGTAAATTTTGTGTCCTTAAAACCTTTTGTTCGTCACATTAGTTGCTTTTTTCTTGTATGCAATTAGGAAAATAATTCACATGCCCAGCGACCATGTGGTCTAATGGATAAGGCTTCTGACTTCGGATCCGAAGATTGAGGGTTCGAGTCCCTTCATGGTTAATTTTGTGTCCTCAAAACCTTTTGTTCTTCACATTATTTGCTTGTTTGGTTTAAGGCCATTAAAGAAAAATTTATTACACGGCGAAAGACCGCGTGGCCAAATTAATAAGGCTTCTGACTTTGTATTAGAAGACTGAGGGTTCGAGTCTTTTTTTGGTTGATTTTGTTTCCCTAAAACCTTTTGTTCTTCACATTAGTTGTTTTTGTAGGCTATTAGGACAGAATTTCACATGCCAAATGACCACGTGGCCTAATGGATAAGGCATCTGACTTCGGATCAGAAGATTGAGGGTTCGAGTCCCTTCGTGGTTGTATATTTTCCCCCAAATCTATTTTGTTTTCTCCAAACTTTTTTTTCTTTCACATTAGTTGTTTTTTTGTTGGCAATTAGAAAAAATGGTCAAAAGGCAAAAGAACATGTGGCCTAAAGGATAAGGCGTCTGACTTCGGATCAGAAGATTGAGGGTTCGAGTCCCTTCATGGTTAATTTTGTGTCCTAAAAAAACCTTTTATTCTTCACATTAGTTGCTTTTTTTTGCTGGCAATTAGAAAAAAGGTCAAATTCCAAACGACCTAGTGGTCTAATGGATAATGGTCTAATGGATAGTGGTTGTCTATTTTCCTCCAAATCTATTTTGCTTTCTCCAAACTTTTTTTCCTTTATATTAGTTTTTGTTTTTTTGTTGGCAATTAGGAAAAATGGTCAACTGTCAAACAACCATGTGGCCTAATGGATAAGGCGTCTGACTTCGGTTTGAGTCCCTTAGTGGTAAATTTTGTGTCCTTAAAACCTTTTGTTCTTCACATAAGTTGCTTTTTTTTTGTATGCAATTAGGAAAATAATTCAAACGCCAAGCGACCATGTGGTCTAATGGATAAGGTGTCTGACTTCGGATAAGAAGATTGAGGGTTTGAGTCCTTTCGTGGTTGTTTATTTTCCCCCATACCTATTTTGCTTCCTCGAAACTTTTTTTCCTTCATATTAGTTGTTGTTTTTTTGTAGGCAATTAGGAAAAAAAGTCAACTGTGGAAAGACCATGTGGCCTAATGGATAAGGCGTCTGACTTCGGATCAGAAGATTGAGGGTTCGAGTCCCTTCATGGTTAATTTTGTGTCCTCAAAACCTTTTGTTCTTCACATTAGTTGCTTTTTTTTTGTATGCAATTAGGAAAATAATTCACATGCCAAGCGACCATGTGGCCTAATGGATAAGGCGTCTGACTTCGTGTCAGAAGATTGAGGGTTCGAGTCCCTTAGTGGTAAATTTTTGTGTCCTCAAAACCTTTTGTTCTTCATATTAGTTTCTTTTTTTTTGTATGCAATTAGGAAAATAATTCACATGCCAAGTGACCATGTGGACTAATGGATAAGGCGTCTGACTTCAGATCAGAAGATTTAGGGTTCGGGTCCTTTCATGGTTAATTTTGTGTCCTCAAAACCTTTTGTTCTTCACATTAGTTGCTTTTTTTTTTTTGAAATTAGGAAAAAAGATCAACTGCCAAACGACCATGTGGTCTAATGGATAAGGCGTCTGACTTCGGATCAGAAGGTTGAGGGTTCGAGTCCCTTCGTGGTTAATTTTGTGTCCTCAAAACCTTTTGTTCTTCACATTAGTTGTTTTTGTAGGCCATTAGGAAAGAAATTCACATGCCAAATGACCACGTGGCCTAATGGATAAGGCGTCTGACTTCGGATCAGAAGATTGAGGGTTCGAGTCCCTTCGTGGTTGTCTATATTCCCCCAAATCTATTTTGCTTCCTCCAAACTTTTTTTCCTTCATATTAGTTGTTGTTTTTTTGTTGGCAATTAGGAAAAAAAGTCAACTGTCGAAAGACCATGTGTCCTAATGGATAAGGCGTCTGACTTCGGATCAGAAGATTGAGGGTTCGAGTCCCTTCATGGTTAATTTTGTGTCCTCAAAACCTTTTGTTCTTCACATTAGTTGCTTTTTTTTTTTGTATGCAATTAGGAAAATAATTCACATGCCAAGCGACCATGTGGCCTAATGGATAAGGCGTCTGACTTCGGGTCAGAAGATTGAGGGTTCGAGTCCCTTAGTGGTAAATTTTTGTGTCCTCAAAACCTTTTGTTCTTCATATTAGTTTCTTTTTTTTTGTATGCAATTAGGAAAATAATTCACATGCCAAGTGACCATGTGGCCTAATGGATAAGGCGTCTGACTTTGGATCAGAAGATTAAGGGTTCGAGTACCTTCGTGGTTGTTTATCTTCCCCATACCTATTTTGCTTCCTCCAAACTTTTTTTCCTTCATATTAGTTGTTGTTTTTTTGTTGGCAATTAGGAAAAAAGGTCAACTGTCGAACGACCATGTGGCCTAATGGATAAGGCATCTGACTTCAGCTCAGAAGATTTAGGGTTCGGGTCCTTTCATGGTTAATTTTGTGTCCTCAAAACCTTTTGTTCTTCACATTAGTTGCTTTTTTTTTTTTGAAATTAGGAAAAAAGATCAACTGCCAAACGACCATGTGGCCTAATGGATAAGGCGTCTGACTTCGGATCAGAAGATTGACGGTTCGAGTCCCTTCGTGGTTAATTTTGTGTCCTCAAAACCTTTTGTTCTTCACATTAGTTGTTTTTGTAGGCCATTAGGAAAGAAATTCAAATGCCAAATGACCACGTGGCCTAATGGATAAGGCGTCTGACTTCGGATCAGAAGATTGAGGGTTCGAGTCCCTTCGTGGTTGTCTATTTTCCTCCAAATCTATTTTGCTTTCTCCAAACTTTTTTTCCTTTACATTAGTTTTTGTTTTTTTGTTGGCAATTAGGAAAAATGGTCAACTGTCAAACAACCATGTGGCCTAATGGATAAGGCATCTGACTTCGGATCCGAAGATTGAGGGTTCGAGTCCCTTCATGGTTAATTTTGTGTCCTCAAAACCTTTTGTTCTTCACATTAGTTGCTTTTTTTTTTTGTTGGAAATTAGGAAAAAAGGTCAACTGCCAAATGACCATGTGGCCTAATGGATAAGGCGTCTGACTTCGGATCAGAAGATTGAGGGTTCGAGTCCCTTTATGGTTAATTTTGTGTCCTCAAAACCTTTTGTTCTTCACATTATTTGCTTGTTTGGTTCTAGGCCATTAAAGAAAAATTTATTACACGGCGAAAGACCGCGTGGCAAAATTAATAAGGCTTCTGACTTTGATTTAGAAGACTGAGGGTTCGAGTCTTTTTTTGGTTGATTTTGTTTCCCTGACTTCGGTTTGAGTCCTTTAGTGGTAAATTTTGTGTCCTTAAAACCTTTTTTTTTCTTCACATTAGTTGCTTTTTTTTTGTATGCAATTAGGAAAATAATTCACATGCCCGGCGACCATATGGTCTAATTGATAAGGCGTCTGACTTCGGATCCGAAGATTGAGGGTTCGAGTCCCTTCATGGTTAATTTTGTGTCCTCAAAACCTTTTGTTCTTCACATTATTTGCTTGTTTGGTTTTAGGCCATTAAAGAAAAATTTATTACACGGCGAAAGACCGCGTGGCCAAATTAATAAGGCTTCTGACTTTGTATTAGAAGACTGAGGCTTCGAGTCTTTTTTTGGTTGATTTTGTTTCCCTAAAACCTTTTGTTCTTCACATTACTTGTTTTTGTAGGCTATTAGGACAGAATTTCACATGCCAAATGACCACGTGGCCTAATGGATAAGGCATCTGACTTCGGATCAGAAGATTGAGGGTTCGAGTCCCTTCGTGGTTGTCTATTTTCCCCCAAATCTATTTTGTTTTCTCCAAACTTTTTTTTCTTTCACATTAGTTGTTTTTTTGTGGGCAATTAGAAAAAATGGTCAAAAGGCAAACGAACATGTGGCCAAAAGGATAAGGCGTCTGACTTCGGATCAGAAGATTGAGGGTTCGAGTCCCTTCAATGTTAATTTTGTGTCCTAAAAAAACCTTTTATTCTTCACATTAGTTGCTTTTTTTTTGCTGGCAATTAGAAAAAAGGTCAAATTCCAAACGACCTAGTGGTCTAATGGATAAGGCGTCTGACTTCAGATCAGAGGCAATGACCACGTAGCCTAGTGGATAAGGCGCCTGAGTTCGGATAGGAAGATTAAGGGTTCGAGTCCCTTCGTGGTTGTCTATTTTCCACCAAATCTAATTTGCTTTCTCCAAACTTTTTTTCCTTTATATTAGTTTTTGTTTTTTTGTTGGCAATTAGGAAAAATGGTCAACTGTCAAACAACCATGTGGCCTAATGGATAAGGCGTCTGACTTCGGTTTGAGTCCCTTAGTGGTAAATTTTGTGTCCTTAAAACCTTTTGTTCTTCACATTAGTTGCTTTTTTTTTGTATGCAATTAGGAAAATAATTCACACGCCAAGCGAACATGTGGTCTAATGGATAAGGCGTCTGACTTCGGATAAGAAGATTGAGGGTTCGAGTCCTTTCGTGGTTGTTTATTTTCCCCCATACCTATTTTGCTTCCTCCAAACTTTTTTTCCTTCATATTAGTTGTTGTTTTTTTGTAGGCAATTAGGAAAAAAGGTCGACCGTCGAACGACCATGTGGCCTAATGGATAAGGCGTCTGACTTCGGATCAGAAGATTGAGGGTTCGGGTCCCTTCATGGTTAATTTTGTGTCCTCATAACCTTTTGTACTTCACATTAGTTGCTTTTTTTTTTTTGAAATTAGGAATAAAGGTCAACTGCCAAAAGACCATGTGGCCTAATGGATAAGGCGTCTGACTTCGGATCAGAAGATTGAGGGTTCGAGTCCCTTCGTGGTTAATTTTGTGTCCTCAAAACCTTTTGTTCTTCACATTATTTGCTTGTTTGGTTTTAGGCCATTAAAGAAAAATTTATTACACGGCGAAAGACCGCGTGGCCAAATTAATAAGGCTTCTGACTTTGTATTAGAAGACTGAGGGTTCGAGTCTTTTTTTGGTTGATTTTGTTTCCCTAAAACCTTTTGTTCTTCACAATAGTTGTTTTTGTAGGCCATTAGGAAAGAAATTCACATGCCAAAAGACCAGGTGACCTAATGGATAAGGCGTCTGACTTCGGATCAGAAGATTGAGGGTTCGATTCCCTTCGTGGTTGTCTATTTTCCCCCAAATCTATTTTGCTTCCTCCAAACTTTTTTTCCTTCATATTAGTTGTTGTTTTTTTGTTGGCAATTAGGAAAAAAAGTCAACTGTCGAAAAACCATGTGGCCTAATGGATAAGGCGTCTGACTTCGGATCAGAAGATTGAGGGTTCGAGTCCCTTCATGGTTATTTTGTGTCGTCAAAACCTTTTGTTCTTCACATTAGTTGCTTTTTTTTTTGTATGCAATTAGGAAAATAATTCACATGCCAAAGGACCATGTGGCCTAATGGATAAGGCGTCTGACTTCGGGTCAGAAGATTGAGGGTTCAAGTCCCTTAGTGGTAAATTTTTGTGTCCTCAAAACCTTTTGTTCTTCATATTAGTTTCTTTTTTTTTGTATGCAATTAGGAAAATAATTCACATGCCAAGTGACCATGTGGCCTAATGGATAAGGCGTCTGACTTTGGATCAGAAGAATAAGGGTTCGAGTACCTTCGTGGTTGTTTATCTTCCCCATACCTATTTTGCTTCCTCCAAACTTTTTTTCCTTCATATTAGTTGTTGTTTTTTTGTTGGCAATTAGGAAAAAAGGTCAACTGTCGAACGACCATGTGGCCTAATGGATAAGGCGTCTGACTTCAGATCAGAAGATTTAGGGTTCGGGTCCTTTCATGGTTAATTTTGTGTCCTTAAAACCTTTTGTTCTTCACATTAGTTGCTTTTTTTTTTTTGAAATTAGGAAAAAAGAT
The DNA here is from genome assembly GCF_900700375.1 of Denticeps clupeoides. Lineage (NCBI taxonomy): Eukaryota > Metazoa > Chordata > Actinopteri > Clupeiformes > Denticipitidae > Denticeps > Denticeps clupeoides. Next base: position 40,008,570 of record NC_041707.1, read on the forward strand.
CAACTGCCAAACGACCATGTGGCCTAATGGATAAGGCGTCTGACTTCGGATCAGAAGATTGAGGGTTCGAGTCCCTTCGTGGTTAATTTTGTGTCCTCAAAACCTTTTGTTCTTCAAATTAGTTGTTTTTGTAGGCCATTAGGAAAGAAATTCACATGCCAAATGACCACGTGGCCTAATGGATAAGGCGTCTGACTTCGGATCAGAAGATTGAGGGTTCGAGTCCCTTCGTGGTTGTCTATATTCCCCCAACTCTATTTTGCTTCCTCCAAACTTTTTTTCCTTCATATTAGTTGTTGTTTTTTTGTTGGCAATTAGGAAAAAAAGTCAACTGTCGAAAGACCATGTGTCCTAATGGATAAGGCGTCTGACTTCGGATCAGAAGATTGAGGGTTCGAGTCCCTTCATGGTTAATTTTGTGTCCTCAAAACCTTTTGTTCTTCACATTAGTTGCTTTTTTTTTTTGTATGCAATTAGGAAAATAATTCACATGCCAAGCGACCATGTGGCCTAATGGATAAGGCGTCTGACTTCGGGTCAGAAGATTGAGGGTTCGAGTCCCTTAGTGGTAAATTTTTGTGTCCTCAAAACCTCTTGTTCTTCATATTAGTTTCTTTTTTTTTGTATGCAATTAGGAAAATAATTCACATGCCAAGTGACCATGTGGCCTAATGGATAAGGCGTCTGACTTTGGATCAGAAGATTGTTTATCTTCCCCATACCTATTTTGCTTCCTCCAAACTTTTTTTCCTTCATATTAGTTGTTGTTTTTTTGTTGGCAATTAGGAAAAAAGGTCAACTGTCGAACGACCATGTGGCCTAATGGATAAGGCGTCTGACTTCAGATCAGAAGATTTAGGGTTCGGGTCCTTTCATGGTTAATTTTGTGTCCTCAAAACCTTTTGTTCTTCACATTAGTTGCTTTTTTTTTTTTGAAATTAGGAAAAAAGATCAACTGCCAAACGACCATGTGGCCTAATGGATAAGGCGTCTGACTTCGGATCAGAAGATTGAGGGTTCGAGTCCCTTCGTGGTTAATTTTGTGTCCTCAAAACCGTTGGTTCTTCACATTAGTTGTTTTTGTAGGCCATTAGGAAAGAAATTCAAATGCAAAAATGACCACGTGGCCTAATGGATAAGGCGTCTGACTTCGGATCAGAAGATTGAGGGTTCGAGTCCCTTCGTGGTTGTCTATTTTCCTCCAAATCTATTTTGCTTTCTCCAAACTTTTTTTCCTTTACATTAGTTTTTGTTTTTTTGTTGGCAATTAGGAAACATGGTCAACTGTCAAACAACCATGTGGCCTAATGGATAAGGCGTCTGACTTCGGATCCGAAGATTGAGGGTTCGAGTCCCTTCATGGTTAATTTTGTGTCCTCAAAACCTTTTGTTCTTCACATTAGTTGCTTTTTTTTTTTGTTGGAAATTAGGAAAAAAGGTCAACTGCCAAACGACCATGTGGCCTAATGGATAAGGCGTCTGACTTCGGATCAGAAGATTGCGGGTTCGAGTCCCTTTATGGTTAATTTTGTGTCCTCAAAACCTTTTGTTCTTCACATTATTTGCTTGTTTGGTTTTAGGCCATTAAAGAAAAATTTATTACACGGCGAAAGACCGCGTGGCAAAATTAATAAGGCTTCTGACTTTGTATTAGAAGACTGAGGGTTCGAGTCTTTTTTTGGTTGATTTTGTTTCCCTGACTTCGGTTTGAGTCCTTTAGTGGTAAATTTTGTGTCCTTAAAACCTTTTGTTCTTCACATTAGTTGCTTTTTTTTTGTATGCAATTAGGAAAATAATTCACATGCCCGGCGACCATATGGTCTAATTGATAAGGCGTCTGACTTCGGATCCGAAGATTGAGGGTTCGAGTCCCTTCATGGTTAATTTAGTGTCCTCAAAACCTTTTGTTCTTCACATTATTTGCTTGTTTGGTTTTAGGCCATTAAAGAAAAATTTATTACACGGCGAAAGACCGCGTGGCCAAATTAATAAGGCTTCTGACTTTGTATTAGAAGACTGAGGCTTCGAGTCTTTTTTTGGTTGATTTTGTTTCCCTAAAACCTTTTGTTCTTCACATTAGTTGTTTTTGTAGGCTATTAGGACAGAATTTCACATGCCAAATGACCACGTGGCCTAATGGATAAGGCATCTGACTTCGGATCAGAAGATTGAGGGTTCGAGTCCCTTCGTGGTTGTCTATTTTCCCCCAAATCTATTTTGTTTTCTCCAAACTTTTTTTTCTTTCACATTAGTTGTTTTTTTGTGGGCAATTAGAAAAAATGGTCAAAAGGCAAACGAACATGTGGCCAAAAGGATAAGGCGTCTGACTTCGGATCAGAAGATTGAGGGTTCGAGTCCCTTCAATGTTAATTTTGTGTCCTAAAAAAAACTTTTATTCTTCACATTAGTTGCTTTTTTTTTGCTGGCAATTAGAAAAAAGGTCAAATTCCAAACGACCTAGTGGTCTAATGGATAAGGCGTCTGACTTCAGATCAGAGGCAATGACCACGTAGCCTAGTGGATAAGGCGCCTGAGTTCGGATAGGAAGATTAAGGGTTCGAGTCCCTTCGTGGCTGTCTATTTTCCTCCAAATCTATTTTGCTTTCTCCAAACTTTTTTTCCTTTATATTAGTTTTTGTTTTTTTGTTGGCAATTAGGAAAAATGGTCAACTGTCAAACAACCATGTGGCCTAATGGATAAGGCGTCTGACTTCGGTTTGAGTCCCTTAGTGGTAAATTTTGTGTCCTTAAAACCTTTTGTTCTTCACATTAGTTGCTTTTTTTTTTGTATGCAATTAGGAAAATAATTCACACGCCAAGCGACCATGTGGTCTAATGGATAAGGCGTCTGACTTCGGATAAGAAGATTGAGGGTTCGAGTCCTTTCGTGGTTGTTTATTTTCCCCCATACCTATTTTGCTTCCTCCAAACTTTTTTTCCTTCATATTAGTTGTTGTTTTTTTGTAGGCAATTAGGAAAAAAGGTCAACTGTCGAACGACCATGTGGCCTAATGTATAGGCGTCTGACTTCGGATCAGAAGATTGAGGGTTCGGGTCCCTTCATGGTTAATTTTGTGTCCTCAAAACCTTTTGTTCTTCACATTAGTTGCTTTTTTTTTTTTTGAAATTAGGAAAAAAGGTCAACTGCCAAACGACCATGTGGCCTAATGGATAAGGCGTCTGACTTCGGATCAGAAGATTGACGGTTCGAGTCCCTTTATGGATAAATTTTGTGTCCTCAAAACCTTTTGTTCTTCACATTAGTTGCTTTTTTTTTGTATGCAATTAGGAAAATAATTCACATGCCAAGTGACCATGTGGTCTAATGGATAAGGCATCTGACTTTGGATAAGAATATTGAGGGTTCGAGTCCTTTCGTGGTTGTTTATTTTCCCCCATACCTATTTTGCTTCCTCCAAACTTTTTTTCCTTCATATGAGTTGTTGTTTTTTTGTTGGCAATTAGGAAAAAAAAGTCAAGTGTCGAAAGACCATGTGGCCTAATGGATAAGGCGTCTGACTTCGGATCAGAAGATTGAGGGTTCGAGTCCCTTCATGGTTGATTTTGTGTCCTCAAAACCTTTTGTTCTTCACATTAGTTGCTTTTTTTTTTGTATGCAATTAGGAAAATAATTCACATGCCAAGCGACCATGTGGCCTAATAGATAATGTGTCTGACTTCGGGTCAGAAGATTGAGGGTTCGAGTCCCTTAGTGGTAAATTTTTGTGTCCTCAAAACCTTTTGTTCTTCATATTAGTTTCTTTTTTTTTGTATGCAATTAGGAAAATAATTCACATGCCAAGTGACCATGTGGCCTAATGGATAAGGCGTCTGACTTTGGATCAGAAGATTAAGGGTTGGAGTACCTTCGTGGTTGTTTATCTTCCCCATACCTATTTTGTTTCGTCCAAACTTTTTTTTCCTTCATATTAGTTGTTGTTTTTTTGTTGGAAATTAGGAAAAAAGATCAACTGCCAAACGACCATGTGGCCTAATAGATACGGCGTCTGACTTCGAAACAGAAGATTGAGGGTTCGAGTTCTTTAGTGGTTACTTTTGAGTCCTCAAAACCTTTTGTTCTTCACATTATTTGCTTGTTTGGTTTTAGGCCATTAAAGAAAAATATATTACACGGCGAAAGACCGCCTGGCCAAATTAATAAGGCTTCTGACTTTGTATTAGAAGACTGAGGGTTTGAGTCTTTTTTGGTTGATTTTGTTTCCCTAAAACCTTTTGTTGTTCACATTCGTTGTTTTTGTAGGCCATTAGGAAAGAAACTCACATGACAAATGACCATGTGGCCTAATAGATAAGGCGTCTGACTTCGGATCAGAAGATTGAGGGTTCGAGTCCCTTCGTGGTTGTCTATTTTCCCCCAAATCTTTTTTGGTTCCTCCAAACTTTTTTTTCTTGCACATTAGTTGTTGTTTTTTTGTTGGCAATTAGAAAAAATGGTCAAAAGGCAAACGAACATGTGGCCTAAAGGATAAGGCTTCTGACTTCGGATCAGAAGATTCAGGGTTCGAGTCCCTTAATGGTAAATTTTTGTGTCCTCAAAACCTTTTGTTCTTCATATTAGTTTCTTTTTTTTTGTATGCAATTAGGAAAATAATTCACATGCCAAGTGACCATGTTACCTAATGGATAAGCCGTCTGACTTCGGGTCAGAAGAGTGAGGGTTCGAGTCCCTTAGTGGTAAATTTTTGTGTCCTCAAAACCTTTTGTTTTTCATATTAGTTTCTTTTTTTTTGTATGCAATTAGGAAAATAATTCACATGCCAAGTGACCATGTGGCCTAATGGATAAGGCGTCTGACTTTGGATCAGAAGATTAAGGGTTCGAGTACCTTCATGGTTGTTTATCTTCCCCATACCTATTTTGTTTCGTCCAAACTTTTTTTTCCTTCATATTAGTTGTTGTTTTTTTGTTGGCAATTAGAAAAAATGGTCAAAAGGCAAACGAACATGTGGCCTAAAGGATAAGGCTTCTGACTTCGGATCAGAAGATTGAGGGTTCGAGTTCTTTAGTGGTTACTTTTGTGTCCTCAAAACCTTTTGTTCTTCACATTATTTGCTTGTTTGGTTTTAGGCAATTAAAGAAAAATATATTACACGGCGAAAGACCGCCTGGCCAAATTAATAAGGCTTCTGACTTTGTATTAGAAGACTAAGGGTTCGAGTCTTTTTTTGGTTGATTTTGTTTCCCTAAAACCTTTTGTTGTTCACATTCGTTGTTTTTGTAGGCCATTAGGAAAGAAATTCACATGACAAATGACCATGTGGCCTAATAGATAAGGAGTCTGACTTCGGATCAGAAGATTCAGGGTTCGAGTCCCTTCGTGGTTGTCTTTTTTCCCCCAAATCTTTTTTGGTTCCTCCAAACTTTTTTTTCTTTCACATTAGTTGTTGTTTTTTTGTTGGCAATTACAAAAAATGGTCAAAAGGCAAACGCACATGTGGCCTAAAGGATAAGGCGTCTGACTTCGGATCAGAAGATTGAGGGTTCGAGTCCCTTCGTGGTTAATTTTGTGTCCTTATTATTTGCTTGTTTGGTTTTAGGCCATTAAAGAAAAATTTATTACACGGCGAAAGTCCGCGTGGCCAAATTAATAAGGCTTCTGACTTTGTATTAGAAGACTGAGGGTTCGAGTCTTTTTTTGGTTAATTTTGTTTCCCTAAAACCTTTTGTTCTTCAAATTAGTTGTTTTTGTAGGCCATTAGGAAAGAAATTCACATGCCAAATAACCACGTTGCCTAAAGGATAAGGCGTCTGACTTCGGATCAGAAGATTAAGGGTTCGAGTCCCTTCGTGGTTGTCTATTTTCCCCCAAATCTATTTTGCTTCCTCCAAACTTTTTTTCTTTTATATTAGTTGTTGTTTTTTTGTTGGCAATTAGGAAAAATGGTCAACTGTCAAACGACCATGTGGCCTAATGGATAAGGCCTCTGACGTCGGTTTGAGTCCCTTAGTGGAAAATTTTGTGTCCTCAAAACCTTTTGTTCTTCACATTAGTTGCTTTTTTTTGTATGCAATTAGGAAAATATTTCACACACCAAGCAACCACGTGGCCTAATGGATAAGGCGTCTGACTTCGGATCAAAAGATTGAGGGTTTGAGTCCCTTCATTGTTTTTTTTTTCCCCCATACCTATTTTGCTTCCTCTAAACTTTTTTTCCTTCATATTAGTTGTTGTTTTTTTGTTGGCCATTAGGAAAAAAGATCAACTGTCAAACGACCATGTGGCCTAATGGAAAAGGCGTCTGACTTCGGATCAGAAGATTGAGGGTTCGAGTCCCTTCATGGTTAATTTTGTGTCCTCAAAACCTTTTGTTCTTCACATTAGTTGCTTTTTTTTTTATGCAATTAGGAAAATAATTCACATGCCAAGCGACCATGTGGCCTAATGGATAAGGAGTCTGACTTCGGATCAGAAGATTGAGGGTTTGAGTCCCTTCATGGTTTCTTTTGTCTCCTCAAAGCATTTTCTTTTCACATTAATACTTCTTTGGTTGTAGGCCATTAAGAAAAATGCATTATGCACCAAAGTCCGTGTGCTGTGATGTATAAGGCGTCTGACTTCAGATTAGAAGATTGAGGGTACGAGTCTTTTTTTGGTTGATTTTGGTTTCCCCAAAACATGTTGGTCTTCACATTAGTTGTTTTTTTTGTAGGCAATTTGGAAAGACATTTACATGCTAAATGACCACATGGCCTAATGGATAAGGCATCTGACATAGGATCAGATGATTGAGAGTTCGAGTCCCTTCGTGGTTGTCTATTTTCCCCTAAACCATATTAATAAGGCTTCTGACTTTGTATTAGAAGACTGAGGGTTCGAGTCTTTTTTTGTTTGACTTTGTTTCTCCAAAACCTTTTGTTCTTCACCTTAGTTGTTTTTTTTGTAGGCCATTAGGAAAGAAATTCACATGTCTAACGACCACGTGGCCTAATGGATAAGGCGTCTGACTTCGGATCAGAAGATTGAGGGTTCGAGTCCCTTCGTGGTTAATTTTGTGTCCTCAATACCTTTTGTTCTTCACATTAGTTGCTTTTTTTTGTATGCAATTAGGAAAATATTTCACACACCAAGCAACCATGTGGCCTAATGGATAAGGCGTCTGACTTCGGATCAAAAGATTGAGGGTTTGAGTCCCTTCATTGTTTTTTTTTTCCCCCCATACCTATTTTGCTTCCTCTAAACTTTTTTTCCTTCATATTAGTTGTTGTTTTTTTGTTGGCCATTAGGAAAAAAGATCAACTGTCAAACGACCATGTGGCCTAATGGAAAAGGCGTCTGACTTCGGATCAGAAGATTGAGGGTTCGAGTCCCTTCATGGTTAATTTTGTGTGCTCAAAACCTTTTGTTCTTCACATTAGTTGCTTTTTTTTTTTATGCAATTAGGAAAATAATTCACATGCCAAGCGACCATGTGGCCTAATGGATAAGGAGTCTGACTTCGGATCAGAAGATTGAGGGTTTGAGTCCCTTCATGGTTTCTTTTGTCTCCTCAAAGCATTTTCTTTTCACATTAATACTTCTTTGGTTGTAGGCCTTTAAGGAAAATGCATTATGCACCAAAGTCCGTGTGCTGTGATGTATAAGGCGTCTGACTTCAGATTAGAAGATTGAGGGTACGAGTCTTTTTTTGGTTGATTTTGGTTTCCCCAAAACATGTTGGTCTTCACATTAGTTGTTTTTTTTGTAGGCAATTTGGAAAGACATTTACATGCTAAATGACCACATGGCCTAATGGATAAGGCATCTGACTTAGTTCGAGTTCCTTCGTGGTTGTCTATTTTCCCCTAAACCATATTAATAAGGCTTCTGACTTTGTATTAGAAGACTGTGGGTTCGAGTCTTTTTTTGGTTGATTTTGTTTCCCTAAAACCTTTTGTTGTTCACATTCGTTGTTTTTGTAGGCCCTTAGGAAAGAAATATACATGACAAATGACCATGTGGCCTAATGGATAAGGCGTCTGACTTCGGATCAGAAGATTGAGGGTTCGAGTCCCTTCGTGGTTGTCTATTTTCCCCCAAATCTTTTTTGGTTCCTTCAAACTTTTTTTTCTTTCACATTAGTTGTTGTTTTTATGTTGGCAATTAGAAAAAATGGTCAAAAGGCAAACGAACATGTGGCCTAAAGGATAAGGCGTCTGACTTCGGATCAGAAGATTGAGGGTTCGAGTCCCTTCATGGTTAATTTTGTGTCCTCAAAACCTTTTATTCTTCACATTAGTTGCTTTTTTTTTGCTGGCAATTAGAAAAAAGGTCAAATTCCAAACGACCTAGTGGCCTAATGGATAAGGCGTCTGACTTCGGATCAGAAGCAATGACCACGTAGCCTAATGGATAAGCGCCTGAATTCGGATAGGAAGATTAAGGGTTCGAGTACCTTCGTGGTTGTTTATTTTCCCCCATACCTATTTTGCTTCCTCTAAACTTTTTTTCCTTCATATTAGTTGTTGTTTTTTTGTTGGCCATTAGGAAAAAAGATCAACTGTCAAACGACCATGTGGCCTAATGGATAAGGCGTCTGACTTCGGATCAGACGATTGAGGGTTCGAGTCCCTTCGTGGTTGTCTATTTTCCCTCAAATCTTTTTTGGTTCCTCCAAACTTTTTTTTCTTTCACATGAGTTGTTGTTTTTTTGTTGGCAATTAGAAAAAATCGTCAAAAGGCAAACGAACATGTGACCTTGTTTTTTTGTTGGCCATTAGGAAAATAATTCACATGCCAAGCGACCATGTGGCCTAATGGATAAGGCGTCTGACTTCGGATCAGAAGATTGAGGGTTTGAGTCCCTTCATGGTTTCTTTTGTCTCCTCAAAGCATTTTCTTTTCACATTAATACTTGTTTGGTTGTAGGCCATTAAGGAAAATGCATTATGCACCAAAGTCTGTGTGCTGTGATGTATAAGGCGTCTGACTTCAGATTAGAAGACTGAGGGTTCGAGTTTTTTTTTTTTTTTGACTTTGTTTCTCCAAAAACTTTTGTTCTTCACCTTAGTTGTGTTTTTTGTAGGCCATTAGGAAAGAAATTCACATGCCAAACGACCATGTGGCCTAATGGATAAGGCGTCTGACTTCTGATCAGATGATTGAGGGTTCGAGTCCCTTCGTGGTTAATTTTGTGTCCTCAAAACCTTTTGTTCTTCACATTATTTGCTTGTTTGGTTTTAGGCCATTAAAGAAAAATTTATTACACGGCGAAAGACCGCGTGGCCAAATTAATAAGGGTTCTGACTTTGTATTAAGGGTGGTAGTAGCCTAGTGGGTAACACACTCACCTATGAACCAGAAGACCCGGGTTCGAATCCCACTTACTGCCATTGTGTCCCTGAGCAAGACACTTAACCCTGAGTTGCTCCAGGGGGACTGTCCCTGTAACTACTGATTGTAAGTCGCTCTGGATAAGGGTGTCTGATAAAAGCTGTAAATGTAAATGTATTAGAAGACTGAGGGTTCGAGTCTTTTTTTGGTTGATTTTGTTTCCCTAAAACCTTTTGTTCTTCACATTAGTTTTTTTTGTAGGCCATTAGGAAAGAAATTCACATGCCAAATGACCATGTGGCCTAATGGATAAGGCGTCTGACTTCGGATCAGAAGATTGAGGGTTCGAGTCATTTCGTGGTTGTCTATTTTCCTCCAAATCTATTTTGCTTTCTCCAAACTTTTTTTCCTTTGTATTAGTTTTTGTTTTTTTGTTGGCAATTAGGATTAATGGTCAACTGTCAAACAACCATGTGGCCTAATGGATAAGGCGTCTGACTTCGGTTTGAGTCCCTTAGTGGTAAATTTTGTGTCCTTAAAACCTTTTGTTCTTCACATTAGTTGCTTTTTTTTGTATGCAATTACGAAAATAATTCACATGCCAAGCGACCATGTGGTCTAATGGAAAAGGCGTCTGACTTCGGATAAGAAGATTGAGGGTTCGAGTCCTTTCGTGGTTGTTTATTTTCCCCCATACCTATTTTGCTTCCTCCAAACTTTTTTTCCTTCATATTAGTTGTTGTTTTTTTGTAGGCAATTAGGAAAAAAGGTCAACTGTCGAACGACCATGTGGCCTAATGGATAAGGCGTCTGACTTCGGATCAGAAGATTGAGGGTTCTAGTCCCTTCATGGTTAATTTTGTGTCCTCAAAACCTTTTGTTCTTCACATTAGTTGCTTTTTTTTTGTTGGAAATTAGGAAAAAAGGGCAACTGTCAAACGACCATGTGGCCTAATGGATAAGGCGTCTGACTTCGGATCAGAAGATTTAGGGTTCGAGTCCCTTCGTGGTTAATTTTGTGTCCTCAAAACCTTTTGTTCTTCACATTATTTGCTTGTTTGGTTTTAGGCCATTAAAGAAACATTTATTACACGGCGAAAGACCGCGTGGCCAAATTAATAAGGCTTCTGACTTTGTATTAGAAGACTGAGGGTTCGAGTCTTTTTTTGGTTGATTTTGTTTCCCTAAAACCTTTTGTTCTTCACATTAGTTGTTTTTGTAGGCCATTAGGAAAGAAATTCACATGCCAAATGACCACGTGGCCTAATGGATAAGGAGTCTGACTTCGGATCAGAAGATTGAGGGTTCGAGTCCCTTCGTGGTTGTCTATTTTCCCCCAAATCTATTTTGCTTCCTCCAAACTTTTTTCCTTTATATTAGTTGTTGTTTTTTTGTTGCCAATTTGGAAAAATGGTCAACTGTCAAACGACCATGTGGCCTAATGGATAAGGCGTCTGACTTCGGTTTGAGTCCCTTAGTGGTAAATTTTGTGTCCTTAAAACCTTTTGATCTTCACATTAGTTGCTTTTTTTTTGTATGCAATTAGGAAAATAATTCACATGCCAAGCGACCATGTGGCCTAATGGATAAGGCGTCTGACTTCGGATCAGAAGATTGAGGGTTCGAGTCCCTTCGTGGTTGTTTATTTTCCCCCATACCTATTTTGCTTCCTCCAAACTTTTTTCCTTCATTTTAGTTGTTGTTTTTTTGTAGGCAATTAGGAAAAAAGGTCACCTGTCGAACGACCATGTGGCCTAATGGATAAGGCGTCTGACTTCGGATCAGAAGATTGACGGTTCGAGTCCCTTTATGGATAAATTTTGTGTCCTCAAAACCTTTTGTTCTTCACATTAGTTGCTTTTTTTTTGTATGCAATTAGGAAAATAATTCACATGCCAAGTGACCATGTGGTCTAATGGATAAGGCATCTGACTTTGGATAAGAATATTGAGGGTTCGAGTCCTTTCGTGGTTGTTTATTTTCCCCCATACCTATTTTGCTTCCTCCAAACTTTTTTTCCTTCATATTAGTTGTTGTTTTTTGTAGGCAATTAGGAAAAAAGGTCAACTGTCGAGCGACCATATGGCCTAATGGATAAGGCGTCTGACTTCGGATCAGAAGATTGAGGGTTCGAGTCCCTTCATGGTTAATTTTGTGTCCTCAAAACCTTTTGTTCTTCACATTAGTTGCTTTTTTTTTTATGCAATTAGGAAAATAATTCACATGCCAAGCGACCATGTGGCCTAATGGATAAGGAGTCTGACTTCGGATCAGAAGATTGAGGGTTTGAGTCCCTTCATGGTTTCTTTTGTCTCCTCAAAGCATTTTCTTTTCACATTAATACTTGTTTGGTTGTAGGCCATTAAGGAAAATGCATTATGCACCAAAGTCCGTGTGCTGTGATGTATAAGGCGTCTGACTTCAGATTAGAAGATTGAGGGTACGAGTCTTTTTTTGGTTGATTTTGGTTTCCCCAAAACATGTTGGTCTTCACATTAGTTGTTTTTTTAGTAGGCAATTTGGAAAGACATTTACATGCTAAATGACCACATGGCCTAATGGATAAGGCATCTGACTTAGTTCGAGTTCCTTCGTGGTTGTCTATTTTCCCCTAAACCATATTAATAAGGCTTCTGACTTTGTATTAGAAGACTGTGGGTTCGAGTCTCTTTTTTTGTTTGACTTTGTTTCTCCAAAACCTTTTGTTCTTCACCTTAGTTGTTTTTTTTGTATGCCATTAGGAAAGAAATTCACATGCCAAACGACCACGTGGCCTAATGGATAAGGCGTCTGACTTCGGATCAGAAGATTTAGGGTTTGAGTCCCTTCGTGGTTAATTTTGTGTCCTCAAAACCTTTTGTTCTTCACATTATTTGCTTGTTTGGTTTTAGGCCATTAAAGAAAAATTTATTACACGGCGAAAGACCGCGTGGCCAAATTAATAAGGCTTCTGACTTTGTATTAGAAGACTGAGGGTTCGAGTCTTTTTTTGGTTAATTTTGTTTCCCTAAAACCTTTTGTTCTTCACATTAGTTGTTTTTGTAGGCCATTAGGAAAGAAAATCACATGCCAAATGACCACGTGGCCTAATGGATAAGGAGTCTGACTTCGGATCAGAAGATTGAGGGTTCGAGTCCCTTCGTGGTTGTCTATTTTCCCCCAAATCTATTTTGCTTCCTCCAAACTTTTTTTCCTTTATATTAGTTGTTGTTTTTTTGTTGCCAATTAGGAAAAATGGTCAACTGTCAAACGACCATGTGGCCTAATGGATAAGGCGTCTGACTTCGGTTTGAGTCCCTTAGTGGTAAATTTTGTGTCCTTAAAACCTTTTGATCTTCACATTAGTTGCTTTTTTTTTGTATGCAATTAGGAAAATAATTCACATGCCAAGCGACCATGTGGCATAATGGATAAGGCGTCTGACTTCGAATCAGAAGATTGAGGGTTCGAGTCCCTTCGTGGTTGTTTATTTTCCCCCATACCTATTTTGCTTCCTCCAAACTTTTTTTCCTTCATATTAGTTGTTGTTTTTTTGTTGGCCATTAGGAAAAAAGATCAACTGTCAAACGACCATGCGGCCTAATGGATAAGGCGTCTGACTTCGGATCAGAAGATTGAGGGTTCGAGTCCCTTCATGGTTAATTTTGTGTCCTCAAAACCTTTTGTTCTTCACATTAGTTGCTTTTTTTTTGTTGGAAATTAGGAAAAAAGGGCAACTGCCAAACGACCATGTGGCCTAATGGATAAGGCGTCGGACTTCGGATCAAAACATTTAGGGTTCGAGTCCCTTTGTGGTTAATTTTGTGTCCTCAAAACCTTTTGTTCTTCACATTATTTGCTTGTTTGGTTTTAGGCCATTAAAGAAAAATTTATTACACGGCGAAAGACCGCGTGGCCAAATTAATAAGGCTTCTGACTTTGTATTAGAAGACTGAGGGTTCGAGTCTTTTTTTGGTTGATTTTGTTTCCCTAAAACCTTTTGTTCTTCACATTAGTTGTTTTTGTAGGCCATTAGGAAAGAAATTCACATGCCAAATGACCACGTGGCCTAATGGATAAGGCGTCTGACTTCGGATCAGAAGATTGAGGGTTTGAGTCCCTTCGTGGTTGTCTATTTTCCTCCAAATCTATTTTGCTTCCTCCAAACTTTTTTTCCTTTATATTAGTTGTTGTTTTTTTGTTGGCAATTAGGAAAAATGGTCAACTGTCAAACTACCATGTGGCCTAATGGATAAGGCGTCTGACTTCGGTTTGAGTCCCTTAGTGGTAAATTTTGTGTCCTTAAAACCTTTAGTTCTTCACATTAGTTGGTTTTTTTTTGTATGCAATTAGGAAAATAATTCACATGCAAAGCGACCATGTGGTCTAATGGATAAGGCGTCTGACTTCGGATAAGAAGATTGAGGGTTCGAGTCCCTTTATGGATAAATTTTGTGTCCTCAAAACCTTTTGTTCTTCACATTAGTTGTTTTTTTTTTGTATGCAATTAGGAAAATAATTCACATGCCAAGTGACCATGTGGTCTAATGGATAAGGCATCTGACTTTGGATAAGAATATTGAGGGTTCGAGTCCTTTCGTGGTTGTTTATTTTCCCCCATACCTATTTTGCTTCCTCCAAACTTTTTTTCCTTCATATTAGTTGTTGTTTTTTTGTAGGCAATTAGGAAAAAAGGTCAACTGTCGAACGACCATATGGCCTAATGGATAAGGCGTCTGACTTCGGATCAGAAGATTGAGGGTTCGAGTCCCTTCATGGTTAATTTTGTGTCCTCAAAACCTTTTGTTCTTCACATTAGTTGCTTTTTTTTTTATGCAATTAGGAAAATAATTCACATGCCAAGCGACCATGTGGCCTAATGGATAAGGAGTCTGACTTCGGATCAGAAGATTGAGGGTTTGAGTCCCTTCATGGTTTCTTTTGTCTCCTCAAAGCATTTTCTTTTCACATTAATACTTGTTTGGTTGTAGGCCATTAAGGAAAATGCATTATGCACCAAAGTCCGTGTGCTGTGATGTATAAGGCGTCTGACTTCAGATTAGAAGATTGAGGGTACGAGTCTTTTTTTGGTTGATTTTGGTTTCCCCAAAACATGTTGGTCTTCACATTAGTTGTTTTTTTAGTAGGCAATTTGGAAAGACATTTACATGCTAAATGACCACATGGCCTAATGGATAAGGCATCTGACTTAGTTCGAGTTCCTTCGTGGTTGTCTATTTTCCCCTAAACCATATTAATAAGGCTTCTGACTTTGTATTAGAAGACTGTGGGTTCGAGTCTCTTTTTTTGTTTGACTTTGTTTCTCCAAAACCTTTTGTTCTTCACCTTAGTTGTTTTTTTTGTATGCCATTAGGAAAGAAATTCACATGCCAAACGACCACGTGGCCTAATGGATAAGGCGTCTGACTTCGGATCAGAAGATTTAGGGTTTGAGTCCCTTCGTGGTTAATTTTGTGTCCTCAAAACCTTTTGTTCTTCACATTATTTGCTTGTTTGGTTTTAGGCCATTAAAGAAAAATTTATTACACGGCGAAAGACCGCGTGGCTAAATTAATAAGGTTTCTGACTTTGTATTAGAAGACTGAGGTTTCGAGTCTTTTTTTGGTTGATTTTGTTTCCCTAAAACCTTTTGTTCTTCACATTAGTTGCTTTTGTAGGCCATTAGGAAAGAAATTCACATGCCAAACGACCATGTGGCCTAATGGATAAGGCGTCTGACTTCGGATCAGAAGATTGCGGGTTCGAGTCCCTTTATGGTTAATTTTGTGTCCTCAAAACCTTTTGTTCTTCACATTATTTGCTTGTTTGGTTTTAGGCCATTAAAGAAAAATTTATTACACGGCGAAAGACCGCGTGGCAAAATTAATAAGGCTTCTGACTTTGTATTAGAAGACTGAGGGTTCGAGTCTTTTTTTGGTTGATTTTGTTTCCCTGACTTCGGTTTGAGTCCTTTAGTGGTAAATTTTGTGTCCTTAAAACCTTTTGTTCTTCACATTAGTTGCTTTTTTTTTGTATGCAATTAGGAAAATAATTCACATGCCCGGCGACCATATGGTCTAATTGATAAGGCGTCTGACTTCGGATCCGAAGATTGAGGGTTCGAGTCCCTTCATGGTTAATTTAGTGTCCTCAAAACCTTTTGTTCTTCACATTATTTGCTTGTTTGGTTTTAGGCCATTAAAGAAAAATTTATTACACGGCGAAAGACCGCGTGGCCAAATTAATAAGGCTTCTGACTTTGTATTAGAAGACTGAGGCTTCGAGTCTTTTTTTGGTTGATTTTGTTTCCCTAAAACCTTTTGTTCTTCACATTAGTTGTTTTTGTAGGCTATTAGGACAGAATTTCACATGCCAAATGACCACGTGGCCTAATGGATAAGGCATCTGACTTCGGATCAGAAGATTGAGGGTTCGAGTCCCTTCGTGGTTGTCTATTTTCCCCCAAATCTATTTTGTTTTCTCCAAACTTTTTTTTCTTTCACATTAGTTGTTTTTTTGTGGGCAATTAGAAAAAATGGTCAAAAGGCAAACGAACATGTGGCCAAAAGGATAAGGCGTCTGACTTCGGATCAGAAGATTGAGGGTTCGAGTCCCTTCAATGTTAATTTTGTGTCCTAAAAAAAACTTTTATTCTTCACATTAGTTGCTTTTTTTTTGCTGGCAATTAGAAAAAAGGTCAAATTCCAAACGACCTAGTGGTCTAATGGATAAGGCGTCTGACTTCAGATCAGAGGCAATGACCACGTAGCCTAGTGGATAAGGCGCCTGAGTTCGGATAGGAAGATTAAGGGTTCGAGTCCCTTCGTGGCTGTCTATTTTCCTCCAAATCTATTTTGCTTTCTCCAAACTTTTTTTCCTTTATATTAGTTTTTGTTTTTTTGTTGGCAATTAGGAAAAATGGTCAACTGTCAAACAACCATGTGGCCTAATGGATAAGGCGTCTGACTTCGGTTTGAGTCCCTTAGTGGTAAATTTTGTGTCCTTAAAACCTTTTGTTCTTCACATTAGTTGCTTTTTTTTTTGTATGCAATTAGGAAAATAATTCACACGCCAAGCGACCATGTGGTCTAATGGATAAGGCGTCTGACTTCGGATAAGAAGATTGAGGGTTCGAGTCCTTTCGTGGTTGTTTATTTTCCCCCATACCTATTTTGCTTCCTCCAAACTTTTTTTCCTTCATATTAGTTGTTGTTTTTTTGTAGGCAATTAGGAAAAAAGGTCAACTGTCGAACGACCATGTGGCCTAATGTATAGGCGTCTGACTTCGGATCAGAAGATTGAGGGTTCGGGTCCCTTCATGGTTAATTTTGTGTCCTCAAAACCTTTTGTTCTTCACATTAGTTGCTTTTTTTTTTTTTGAAATTAGGAAAAAAGGTCAACTGCCAAACGACCATGTGGCCTAATGGATAAGGCGTCTGACTTCGGATCAGAAGATTGACGGTTCGAGTCCCTTTATGGATAAATTTTGTGTCCTCAAAACCTTTTGTTCTTCACATTAGTTGCTTTTTTTTTGTATGCAATTAGGAAAATAATTCACATGCCAAGTGACCATGTGGTCTAATGGATAAGGCATCTGACTTTGGATAAGAATATTGAGGGTTCGAGTCCTTTCGTGGTTGTTTATTTTCCCCCATACCTATTTTGCTTCCTCCAAACTTTTTTTCCTTCATATGAGTTGTTGTTTTTTTGTTGGCAATTAGGAAAAAAAAGTCAAGTGTCGAAAGACCATGTGGCCTAATGGATAAGGCGTCTGACTTCGGATCAGAAGATTGAGGGTTCGAGTCCCTTCATGGTTGATTTTGTGTCCTCAAAACCTTTTGTTCTTCACATTAGTTGCTTTTTTTTTTGTATGCAATTAGGAAAATAATTCACATGCCAAGCGACCATGTGGCCTAATAGATAATGTGTCTGACTTCGGGTCAGAAGATTGAGGGTTCGAGTCCCTTAGTGGTAAATTTTTGTGTCCTCAAAACCTTTTGTTCTTCATATTAGTTTCTTTTTTTTTGTATGCAATTAGGAAAATAATTCACATGCCAAGTGACCATGTGGCCTAATGGATAAGGCGTCTGACTTTGGATCAGAAGATTAAGGGTTGGAGTACCTTCGTGGTTGTTTATCTTCCCCATACCTATTTTGTTTCGTCCAAACTTTTTTTTCCTTCATATTAGTTGTTGTTTTTTTGTTGGAAATTAGGAAAAAAGATCAACTGCCAAACGACCATGTGGCCTAATAGATACGGCGTCTGACTTCGAAACAGAAGATTGAGGGTTCGAGTTCTTTAGTGGTTACTTTTGAGTCCTCAAAACCTTTTGTTCTTCACATTATTTGCTTGTTTGGTTTTAGGCCATTAAAGAAAAATATATTACACGGCGAAAGACCGCCTGGCCAAATTAATAAGGCTTCTGACTTTGTATTAGAAGACTGAGGGTTTGAGTCTTTTTTTGGTTGATTTTGTTTCCCTAAAACCTTTTGTTGTTCACATTCGTTGTTTTTGTAGGCCATTAGGAAAGAAACTCACATGACAAATGACCATGTGGCCTAATAGATAAGGCGTCTGACTTCGGATCAGAAGATTGAGGGTTCGAGTCCCTTCGTGGTTGTCTATTTTCCCCCAAATCTTTTTTGGTTCCTCCAAACTTTTTTTTCTTGCACATTAGTTGTTGTTTTTTTGTTGGCAATTAGAAAAAATGGTCAAAAGGCAAACGAACATGTGGCCTAAAGGATAAGGCTTCTGACTTCGGATCAGAAGATTCAGGGTTCGAGTCCCTTAATGGTAAATTTTTGTGTCCTCAAAACCTTTTGTTCTTCATATTAGTTTCTTTTTTTTTGTATGCAATTAGGAAAATAATTCACATGCCAAGTGACCATGTTACCTAATGGATAAGCCGTCTGACTTCGGGTCAGAAGAGTGAGGGTTCGAGTCCCTTAGTGGTAAATTTTTGTGTCCTCAAAACCTTTTGTTTTTCATATTAGTTTCTTTTTTTTTGTATGCAATTAGGAAAATAATTCACATGCCAAGTGACCATGTGGCCTAATGGATAAGGCGTCTGACTTTGGATCAGAAGATTAAGGGTTCGAGTACCTTCATGGTTGTTTATCTTCCCCATACCTATTTTGTTTCGTCCAAACTTTTTTTTCCTTCATATTAGTTGTTGTTTTTTTGTTGGCAATTAGAAAAAATGGTCAAAAGGCAAACGAACATGTGGCCTAAAGGATAAGGCTTCTGACTTCGGATCAGAAGATTGAGGGTTCGAGTTCTTTAGTGGTTACTTTTGTGTCCTCAAAACCTTTTGTTCTTCACATTATTTGCTTGTTTGGTTTTAGGCAATTAAAGAAAAATATATTACACGGCGAAAGACCGCCTGGCCAAATTAATAAGGCTTCTGACTTTGTATTAGAAGACTAAGGGTTCGAGTCTTTTTTTGGTTGATTTTGTTTCCCTAAAACCTTTTGTTGTTCACATTCGTTGTTTTTGTAGGCCATTAGGAAAGAAATTCACATGACAAATGACCATGTGGCCTAATAGATAAGGAGTCTGACTTCGGATCAGAAGATTCAGGGTTCGAGTCCCTTCGTGGTTGTCTTTTTTCCCCCAAATCTTTTTTGGTTCCTCCAAACTTTTTTTTCTTTCACATTAGTTGTTGTTTTTTTGTTGGCAATTACAAAAAATGGTCAAAAGGCAAACGAACATGTGGCCTAAAGGATAAGGCGTCTGACTTCGGATCAGAAGATTGAGGGTTCGAGTCCCTTCGTGGTTAATTTTGTGTCCTTATTATTTGCTTGTTTGGTTTTAGGCCATTAAAGAAAAATTTATTACACGGCGAAAGTCCGCGTGGCCAAATTAATAAGGCTTCTGACTTTGTATTAGAAGACTGAGGGTTCGAGTCTTTTTTTGGTTAATTTTGTTTCCCTAAAACCTTTTGTTCTTCAAATTAGTTGTTTTTGTAGGCCATTAGGAAAGAAATTCACATGCCAAATAACCACGTTGCCTAAAGGATAAGGCGTCTGACTTCGGATCAGAAGATTAAGGGTTCGAGTCCCTTCGTGGTTGTCTATTTTCCCCCAAATCTATTTTGCTTCCTCCAAACTTTTTTTCTTTTATATTAGTTGTTGTTTTTTTGTTGGCAATTAGGAAAAATGGTCAACTGTCAAACGACCATGTGGCCTAATGGATAAGGCCTCTGACGTCGGTTTGAGTCCCTTAGTGGAAAATTTTGTGTCCTCAAAACCTTTTGTTCTTCACATTAGTTGCTTTTTTTTGTATGCAATTAGGAAAATATTTCACACACCAAGCAACCACGTGGCCTAATGGATAAGGCGTCTGACTTCGGATCAAAAGATTGAGGGTTTGAGTCCCTTCATTGTTTTTTTTTTTCCCCCATACCTATTTTGCTTCCTCTAAACTTTTTTTCCTTCATATTAGTTGTTGTTTTTTTGTTGGCCATTAGGAAAAAAGATCAACTGTCAAACGACCATGTGGCCTAATGGAAAAGGCGTCTGACTTCGGATCAGAAGATTGAGGGTTCGAGTCCCTTCATGGTTAATTTTGTGTCCTCAAAACCTTTTGTTCTTCACATTAGTTGCTTTTTTTTTTATGCAATTAGGAAAATAATTCACATGCCAAGCGACCATGTGGCCTAATGGATAAGGAGTCTGACTTCGGATCAGAAGATTGAGGGTTTGAGTCCCTTCATGGTTTCTTTTGTCTCCTCAAAGCATTTTCTTTTCACATTAATACTTCTTTGGTTGTAGGCCATTAAGAAAAATGCATTATGCACCAAAGTCCGTGTGCTGTGATGTATAAGGCGTCTGACTTCAGATTAGAAGATTGAGGGTACGAGTCTTTTTTTGGTTGATTTTGGTTTCCCCAAAACATGTTGGTCTTCACATTAGTTGTTTTTTTTGTAGGCAATTTGGAAAGACATTTACATGCTAAATGACCACATGGCCTAATGGATAAGGCATCTGACATAGGATCAGATGATTGAGAGTTCGAGTCCCTTCGTGGTTGTCTATTTTCCCCTAAACCATATTAATAAGGCTTCTGACTTTGTATTAGAAGACTGAGGGTTCGAGTCTTTTTTTGTTTGACTTTGTTTCTCCAAAACCTTTTGTTCTTCACCTTAGTTGTTTTTTTTGTAGGCCATTAGGAAAGAAATTCACATGTCTAACGACCACGTGGCCTAATGGATAAGGCGTCTGACTTCGGATCAGAAGATTGAGGGTTCGAGTCCCTTCGTGGTTAATTTTGTGTCCTCAATACCTTTTGTTCTTCACATTAGTTGCTTTTTTTTGTATGCAATTAGGAAAATATTTCACACACCAAGCAACCATGTGGCCTAATGGATAAGGCGTCTGACTTCGGATCAAAAGATTGAGGGTTTGAGTCCCTTCATTGTTTTTTTTTCCCCCCATACCTATTTTGCTTCCTCTAAACTTTTTTTCCTTCATATTAGTTGTTGTTTTTTTGTTGGCCATTAGGAAAAAAGATCAACTGTCAAACGACCATGTGGCCTAATGGAAAAGGCGTCTGACTTCGGATCAGAAGATTGAGGGTTCGAGTCCCTTCATGGTTAATTTTGTGTGCTCAAAACCTTTTGTTCTTCACATTAGTTGCTTTTTTTTTTTATGCAATTAGGAAAATAATTCACATGCCAAGCGACCATGTGGCCTAATGGATAAGGAGTCTGACTTCGGATCAGAAGATTGAGGGTTTGAGTCCCTTCATGGTTTCTTTTGTCTCCTCAAAGCATTTTCTTTTCACATTAATACTTCTTTGGTTGTAGGCCTTTAAGGAAAATGCATTATGCACCAAAGTCCGTGTGCTGTGATGTATAAGGCGTCTGACTTCAGATTAGAAGATTGAGGGTACGAGTCTTTTTTTGGTTGATTTTGGTTTCCCCAAAACATGTTGGTCTTCACATTAGTTGTTTTTTTTGTAGGCAATTTGGAAAGACATTTACATGCTAAATGACCACATGGCCTAATGGATAAGGCATCTGACTTAGTTCGAGTTCCTTCGTGGTTGTCTATTTTCCCCTAAACCATATTAATAAGGCTTCTGACTTTGTATTAGAAGACTGTGGGTTCGAGTCTTTTTTGGTTGATTTTGTTTCCCTAAAACCTTTTGTTGTTCACATTCGTTGTTTTTGTAGGCCCTTAGGAAAGAAATATACATGACAAATGACCATGTGGCCTAATGGATAAGGCGTCTGACTTCGGATCAGAAGATTGAGGGTTCGAGTCCCTTCGTGGTTGTCTATTTTCCCCCAAATCTTTTTTGGTTCCTTCAAACTTTTTTTTCTTTCACATTAGTTGTTGTTTTTATGTTGGCAATTAGAAAAAATGGTCAAAAGGCAAACGAACATGTGGCCTAAAGGATAAGGCGTCTGACTTCGGATCAGAAGATTGAGGGTTCGAGTCCCTTCATGGTTAATTTTGTGTCCTCAAAACCTTTTATTCTTCACATTAGTTGCTTTTTTTTTGCTGGCAATTAGAAAAAAGGTCAAATTCCAAACGACCTAGTGGCCTAATGGATAAGGCGTCTGACTTCGGATCAGAAGCAATGACCACGTAGCCTAATGGATAAGCGCCTGAATTCGGATAGGAAGATTAAGGGTTCGAGTACCTTCGTGGTTGTTTATTTTCCCCCATACCTATTTTGCTTCCTCTAAACTTTTTTTCCTTCATATTAGTTGTTGTTTTTTTGTTGGCCATTAGGAAAAAAGATCAACTGTCAAACGACCATGTGGCCTAATGGATAAGGCGTCTGACTTCGGATCAGACGATTGAGGGTTCGAGTCCCTTCGTGGTTGTCTATTTTCCCTCAAATCTTTTTTGGTTCCTCCAAACTTTTTTTTCTTTCACATGAGTTGTTGTTTTTTTGTTGGCAATTAGAAAAAATCGTCAAAAGGCAAACGAACATGTGACCTTGTTTTTTTGTTGGCCATTAGGAAAATAATTCACATGCCAAGCGACCATGTGGCCTAATGGATAAGGCGTCTGACTTCGGATCAGAAGATTGAGGGTTTGAGTCCCTTCATGGTTTCTTTTGTCTCCTCAAAGCATTTTCTTTTCACATTAATACTTGTTTGGTTGTAGGCCATTAAGGAAAATGCATTATGCACCAAAGTCTGTGTGCTGTGATGTATAAGGCGTCTGACTTCAGATTAGAAGACTGAGGGTTCGAGTTTTTTTTTTTTTTTGACTTTGTTTCTCCAAAAACTTTTGTTCTTCACCTTAGTTGTGTTTTTTGTAGGCCATTAGGAAAGAAATTCACATGCCAAACGACCATGTGGCCTAATGGATAAGGCGTCTGACTTCTGATCAGATGATTGAGGGTTCGAGTCCCTTCGTGGTTAATTTTGTGTCCTCAAAACCTTTTGTTCTTCACATTATTTGCTTGTTTGGTTTTAGGCCATTAAAGAAAAATTTATTACACGGCGAAAGACCGCGTGGCCAAATTAATAAGGGTTCTGACTTTGTATTAAGGGTGGTAGTAGCCTAGTGGGTAACACACTCACCTATGAACCAGAAGACCCGGGTTCGAATCCCACTTACTGCCATTGTGTCCCTGAGCAAGACACTTAACCCTGAGTTGCTCCAGGGGGACTGTCCCTGTAACTACTGATTGTAAGTCGCTCTGGATAAGGGTGTCTGATAAAAGCTGTAAATGTAAATGTATTAGAAGACTGAGGGTTCGAGTCTTTTTTTGGTTGATTTTGTTTCCCTAAAACCTTTTGTTCTTCACATTAGTTTTTTTTGTAGGCCATTAGGAAAGAAATTCACATGCCAAATGACCATGTGGCCTAATGGATAAGGCGTCTGACTTCGGATCAGAAGATTGAGGGTTCGAGTCATTTCGTGGTTGTCTATTTTCCTCCAAATCTATTTTGCTTTCTCCAAACTTTTTTTCCTTTGTATTAGTTTTTGTTTTTTTGTTGGCAATTAGGATTAATGGTCAACTGTCAAACAACCATGTGGCCTAATGGATAAGGCGTCTGACTTCGGTTTGAGTCCCTTAGTGGTAAATTTTGTGTCCTTAAAACCTTTTGTTCTTCACATTAGTTGCTTTTTTTTGTATGCAATTACGAAAATAATTCACATGCCAAGCGACCATGTGGTCTAATGGAAAAGGCGTCTGACTTCGGATAAGAAGATTGAGGGTTCGAGTCCTTTCGTGGTTGTTTATTTTCCCCCATACCTATTTTGCTTCCTCCAAACTTTTTTTCCTTCATATTAGTTGTTGTTTTTTTGTAGGCAATTAGGAAAAAAGGTCAACTGTCGAACGACCATGTGGCCTAATGGATAAGGCGTCTGACTTCGGATCAGAAGATTGAGGGTTCTAGTCCCTTCATGGTTAATTTTGTGTCCTCAAAACCTTTTGTTCTTCACATTAGTTGCTTTTTTTTTGTTGGAAATTAGGAAAAAAGGGCAACTGTCAAACGACCATGTGGCCTAATGGATAAGGCGTCTGACTTCGGATCAGAAGATTTAGGGTTCGAGTCCCTTCGTGGTTAATTTTGTGTCCTCAAAACCTTTTGTTCTTCACATTATTTGCTTGTTTGGTTTTAGGCCATTAAAGAAACATTTATTACACGGCGAAAGACCGCGTGGCCAAATTAATAAGGCTTCTGACTTTGTATTAGAAGACTGAGGGTTCGAGTCTTTTTTTGGTTGATTTTGTTTCCCTAAAACCTTTTGTTCTTCACATTAGTTGTTTTTGTAGGCCATTAGGAAAGAAATTCACATGCCAAATGACCACGTGGCCTAATGGATAAGGAGTCTGACTTCGGATCAGAAGATTGAGGGTTCGAGTCCCTTCGTGGTTGTCTATTTTCCCCCAAATCTATTTTGCTTCCTCCAAACTTTTTTTCCTTTATATTAGTTGTTGTTTTTTTGTTGCCAATTTGGAAAAATGGTCAACTGTCAAACGACCATGTGGCCTAATGGATAAGGCGTCTGACTTCGGTTTGAGTCCCTTAGTGGTAAATTTTGTGTCCTTAAAACCTTTTGATCTTCACATTAGTTGCTTTTTTTTTGTATGCAATTAGGAAAATAATTCACATGCCAAGCGACCATGTGGCCTAATGGATAAGGCGTCTGACTTCGGATCAGAAGATTGAGGGTTCGAGTCCCTTCGTGGTTGTTTATTTTCCCCCATACCTATTTTGCTTCCTCCAAACTTTTTTCCTTCATTTTAGTTGTTGTTTTTTTGTAGGCAATTAGGAAAAAAGGTCACCTGTCGAACGACCATGTGGCCTAATGGATAAGGCGTCTGACTTCGGATCAGAAGATTGACGGTTCGAGTCCCTTTATGGATAAATTTTGTGTCCTCAAAACCTTTTGTTCTTCACATTAGTTGCTTTTTTTTTGTATGCAATTAGGAAAATAATTCACATGCCAAGTGACCATGTGGTCTAATGGATAAGGCATCTGACTTTGGATAAGAATATTGAGGGTTCGAGTCCTTTCGTGGTTGTTTATTTTCCCCCATACCTATTTTGCTTCCTCCAAACTTTTTTTCCTTCATATTAGTTGTTGTTTTTTGTAGGCAATTAGGAAAAAAGGTCAACTGTCGAGCGACCATATGGCCTAATGGATAAGGCGTCTGACTTCGGATCAGAAGATTGAGGGTTCGAGTCCCTTCATGGTTAATTTTGTGTCCTCAAAACCTTTTGTTCTTCACATTAGTTGCTTTTTTTTTTATGCAATTAGGAAAATAATTCACATGCCAAGCGACCATGTGGCCTAATGGATAAGGAGTCTGACTTCGGATCAGAAGATTGAGGGTTTGAGTCCCTTCATGGTTTCTTTTGTCTCCTCAAAGCATTTTCTTTTCACATTAATACTTGTTTGGTTGTAGGCCATTAAGGAAAATGCATTATGCACCAAAGTCCGTGTGCTGTGATGTATAAGGCGTCTGACTTCAGATTAGAAGATTGAGGGTACGAGTCTTTTTTTGGTTGATTTTGGTTTCCCCAAAACATGTTGGTCTTCACATTAGTTGTTTTTTTAGTAGGCAATTTGGAAAGACATTTACATGCTAAATGACCACATGGCCTAATGGATAAGGCATCTGACTTAGTTCGAGTTCCTTCGTGGTTGTCTATTTTCCCCTAAACCATATTAATAAGGCTTCTGACTTTGTATTAGAAGACTGTGGGTTCGAGTCTCTTTTTTTGTTTGACTTTGTTTCTCCAAAACCTTTTGTTCTTCACCTTAGTTGTTTTTTTTGTATGCCATTAGGAAAGAAATTCACATGCCAAACGACCACGTGGCCTAATGGATAAGGCGTCTGACTTCGGATCAGAAGATTTAGGGTTTGAGTCCCTTCGTGGTTAATTTTGTGTCCTCAAAACCTTTTGTTCTTCACATTATTTGCTTGTTTGGTTTTAGGCCATTAAAGAAAAATTTATTACACGGCGAAAGACCGCGTGGCCAAATTAATAAGGCTTCTGACTTTGTATTAGAAGACTGAGGGTTCGAGTCTTTTTTTGGTTAATTTTGTTTCCCTAAAACCTTTTGTTCTTCACATTAGTTGTTTTTGTAGGCCATTAGGAAAGAAAATCACATGCCAAATGACCACGTGGCCTAATGGATAAGGAGTCTGACTTCGGATCAGAAGATTGAGGGTTCGAGTCCCTTCGTGGTTGTCTATTTTCCCCCAAATCTATTTTGCTTCCTCCAAACTTTTTTTCCTTTATATTAGTTGTTGTTTTTTTGTTGCCAATTAGGAAAAATGGTCAACTGTCAAACGACCATGTGGCCTAATGGATAAGGCGTCTGACTTCGGTTTGAGTCCCTTAGTGGTAAATTTTGTGTCCTTAAAACCTTTTGATCTTCACATTAGTTGCTTTTTTTTTGTATGCAATTAGGAAAATAATTCACATGCCAAGCGACCATGTGGCATAATGGATAAGGCGTCTGACTTCGAATCAGAAGATTGAGGGTTCGAGTCCCTTCGTGGTTGTTTATTTTCCCCCATACCTATTTTGCTTCCTCCAAACTTTTTTTCCTTCATATTAGTTGTTGTTTTTTTGTTGGCCATTAGGAAAAAAGATCAACTGTCAAACGACCATGCGGCCTAATGGATAAGGCGTCTGACTTCGGATCAGAAGATTGAGGGTTCGAGTCCCTTCATGGTTAATTTTGTGTCCTCAAAACCTTTTGTTCTTCACATTAGTTGCTTTTTTTTTGTTGGAAATTAGGAAAAAAGGGCAACTGCCAAACGACCATGTGGCCTAATGGATAAGGCGTCGGACTTCGGATCAAAACATTTAGGGTTCGAGTCCCTTTGTGGTTAATTTTGTGTCCTCAAAACCTTTTGTTCTTCACATTATTTGCTTGTTTGGTTTTAGGCCATTAAAGAAAAATTTATTACACGGCGAAAGACCGCGTGGCCAAATTAATAAGGCTTCTGACTTTGTATTAGAAGACTGAGGGTTCGAGTCTTTTTTGGTTGATTTTGTTTCCCTAAAACCTTTTGTTCTTCACATTAGTTGTTTTTGTAGGCCATTAGGAAAGAAATTCACATGCCAAATGACCACGTGGCCTAATGGATAAGGCGTCTGACTTCGGATCAGAAGATTGAGGGTTTGAGTCCCTTCGTGGTTGTCTATTTTCCTCCAAATCTATTTTGCTTCCTCCAAACTTTTTTTCCTTTATATTAGTTGTTGTTTTTTTGTTGGCAATTAGGAAAAATGGTCAACTGTCAAACTACCATGTGGCCTAATGGATAAGGCGTCTGACTTCGGTTTGAGTCCCTTAGTGGTAAATTTTGTGTCCTTAAAACCTTTAGTTCTTCACATTAGTTGGTTTTTTTTTGTATGCAATTAGGAAAATAATTCACATGCAAAGCGACCATGTGGTCTAATGGATAAGGCGTCTGACTTCGGATAAGAAGATTGAGGGTTCGAGTCCCTTTATGGATAAATTTTGTGTCCTCAAAACCTTTTGTTCTTCACATTAGTTGTTTTTTTTTTGTATGCAATTAGGAAAATAATTCACATGCCAAGTGACCATGTGGTCTAATGGATAAGGCATCTGACTTTGGATAAGAATATTGAGGGTTCGAGTCCTTTCGTGGTTGTTTATTTTCCCCCATACCTATTTTGCTTCCTCCAAACTTTTTTTCCTTCATATTAGTTGTTGTTTTTTTGTAGGCAATTAGGAAAAAAGGTCAACTGTCGAACGACCATATGGCCTAATGGATAAGGCGTCTGACTTCGGATCAGAAGATTGAGGGTTCGAGTCCCTTCATGGTTAATTTTGTGTCCTCAAAACCTTTTGTTCTTCACATTAGTTGCTTTTTTTTTTATGCAATTAGGAAAATAATTCACATGCCAAGCGACCATGTGGCCTAATGGATAAGGAGTCTGACTTCGGATCAGAAGATTGAGGGTTTGAGTCCCTTCATGGTTTCTTTTGTCTCCTCAAAGCATTTTCTTTTCACATTAATACTTGTTTGGTTGTAGGCCATTAAGGAAAATGCATTATGCACCAAAGTCCGTGTGCTGTGATGTATAAGGCGTCTGACTTCAGATTAGAAGATTGAGGGTACGAGTCTTTTTTTGGTTGATTTTGGTTTCCCCAAAACATGTTGGTCTTCACATTAGTTGTTTTTTTAGTAGGCAATTTGGAAAGACATTTACATGCTAAATGACCACATGGCCTAATGGATAAGGCATCTGACTTAGTTCGAGTTCCTTCGTGGTTGTCTATTTTCCCCTAAACCATATTAATAAGGCTTCTGACTTTGTATTAGAAGACTGTGGGTTCGAGTCTCTTTTTTTGTTTGACTTTGTTTCTCCAAAACCTTTTGTTCTTCACCTTAGTTGTTTTTTTTGTATGCCATTAGGAAAGAAATTCACATGCCAAACGACCACGTGGCCTAATGGATAAGGCGTCTGACTTCGGATCAGAAGATTTAGGGTTTGAGTCCCTTCGTGGTTAATTTTGTGTCCTCAAAACCTTTTGTTCTTCACATTATTTGCTTGTTTGGTTTTAGGCCATTAAAGAAAAATTTATTACACGGCGAAAGACCGCGTGGCTAAATTAATAAGGTTTCTGACTTTGTATTAGAAGACTGAGGTTTCGAGTCTTTTTTTGGTTGATTTTGTTTCCCTAAAACCTTTTGTTCTTCACATTAGTTGCTTTTGTAGGCCATTAGGAAAGAAATTCACATGCCAAATGACCATGTGGCCTAATGGATAAGGCGTCTGACTTCGGATCAGAAGATTGAGGGTTCGAGTCCCTTCGTGGTTGTCTATTTTCCTCCAAATCTATTTTGCTTTCTCCAAACTTTTTTTCCTTTATATTAGTTTTTGTTTTTTTGTTGGCAATTAGGATTAATGGTCAACTGTCAAACAACCATGTGGCCTAATGGATAAGGCGTCTGACTTCGGTTTGAGTCCCTTAGTGGTAAATTTTGTGTCCTTAAAACCTTTTGTTCTTCACATTAGTTGCTTTTTTTTTGTATGCAATTAGGAAAATAATTCACATGCCAAACGACCATGTGGTCTAATGGAAAAGGCGTCTGACTTCGGATAAGAAGATTGAGGGTTCGAGTCCTTTCGTGGTTGTCTATTTTCCCCCATGCCTATTTTGCTTCCTCAAAACTTTTTTTCCTTTCACATTAGTTGATGTTTTTTTGTTGGCAATTAGAAAAAATGGTCAACTGTCAAACGACCATGTGGCCTAATAGATATTGCGTCTGACTTCGGTTTGAGTCCCTTAGTGGTATATTTTGGGTCCTCAAAATCTTTTGTTCTTCACATTAGTTGCTTTTTTTTGTATGCAATTAGGAAAATAATTCACATGCCAAGGGACCATGTGGCCTAATGGATAAGGCGTCTGACTTTGGATCAGAAGATTGAGGGTTCGAGTCCCTTAGTGGTAAATTTTGTGTCCTCAAAACCTTTTGTTCTTCACATTAGTTGCTTTTTTTTTGTATACAACCAAACAAGTATTAATGTGAAAAGAAAATGAAGGGACTCGAACCCTCAATCTTCTGATCCGAAGTCAGACGCCTTATCCACTAGGCCACATGGTCGCTTGGCATGTGAATTATTTTCCTAATTGCATACAAAAAAGGACACAAAACTTACCACTAAGGGACTCAAACCCTCAATCTTCGGAATCGAAGTAAGAAGCCTTATCCTTTAGGCCATGTGGTTGCTCAGCATGTGATTTTTTTCCTAATGGCCTACAACAAAAAAGCAACTAATGTGAAGAACAAAAGAGATTTGAGGACACAAAATTAACCATGAAGGGACTCGACCCCTCAATCTTCTAATCTGAAGTCAGATGGATCTCCTTATCCATTAGGCCACATGGCCTTTTGGCTTTTGAATGTTTTTACTAATTGCCATAAAAAAAAAAAAAAAACAACTAATGAGAAAGAAAAAAAAGTTTGGAGGAAACAAAATAGGTTTGGGGGAAAATAGACAACCACGAAGGGACTCGAACCGTCAATCTTCTGATCCAAA
This sequence comes from Denticeps clupeoides, assembly GCF_900700375.1. Taxonomy (NCBI): domain Eukaryota; kingdom Metazoa; phylum Chordata; class Actinopteri; order Clupeiformes; family Denticipitidae; genus Denticeps; species Denticeps clupeoides. Next base: position 40,038,330 of record NC_041707.1, read on the forward strand.
GTTAGATGCCTTATCCATTAGGCCATGTGGTCGTTTGGCATTGGAAACTCTTTCCTAATGGCCTACAAAAAAACAACTAATGTGAAGAACAAATGGTTTTGGGGAAACAAAGTCAAACAAAAAAAGACTCGAACCCTCAGTCTTCTAATACAAAATCAGAAGCCTTATTAATTTGGTTTGGGGGAAAATAGACAACTACGAAGGGACTCGAACCCTCAATCTTCTGACGCCTTATCCATTAGGCCACATGGCCGCTTGGCATGAGAATTATTTTCCTAATTGCATACAAAAAAAAGCAACTAATGTGAAAAACAAAAGGTTTTGAGGACACAAAATTTACCACTAAGGGACTCGAAACCCTCAATCTTCTGAATCGAAGTAAGACACCTTGACCTTTAGGCCATGTGGTTGCTCAGCATGTGAATTTTTTTCCTAATGGCCTACAACAAAAAAAGCAACTAATGTGAAGAACAAAAGGTTTTGAGGACACAAAATTAACCATGAAGGGACTCGAACCCTCAATCTTCTGATCCGAAGTCAGACGCCTTAGCCAGGTGTGGGGGAAAATAAACACCCACGAAGATACTTGAACCCTTTATCTTCCTATCCGAAGTCAGGCACCTTATCCATTAGGCTACGTGGTCAGTGCTTATAATCCGAAGTCAGACGCCTTATCAATTAGGCCACTAGGTTGTTTGGAATTTGACCTTTTTTCTATTTGCCAACAAAAAAACAACAACTAATGTGAAAGAAAAAAAAGTTTGGAGGAAACAAAATAGATTTGGGGGAAAATAGACAACCACAAAGGGACTCGAACCCTCAATCTTCTGATCCGAAGTCAGACGCCTTATCCATTAGGCCACGTGGTCATTTGGCATATGAATTTCTTTCCTAATGGCCTACAAAAAAAAAGCAACTAATGTGAAGAACAAAAGGTTTTGAGGACACAAATTTTACCACTAAGGGACTCGAACCCTCAATCTTCTGATCTAAAGTCAGATGCCTTATCCATTAGGCCACATGGCCTTTTGGCTTTTGAACATTTTTCCTAATTGCCATAAAAAAAAACAACTAATGAGAAACAAAAAAAAGTTTGGAGGAAACAAAATAGGTTTGGGGAAAAATAGACAACCATGAAGGGACTCGAACCGTCAATCTTCTGATCCGAAGTTAGACGCCTTATCCATTAGGCAATGTGGTCATTTGGCATGTGAGTTTCTTTCCTAATGGCCTACAAAAACAACTAAAGTGAAGAACAAAAGGTTTTAGGGAAACAAAATCAACCAAAAAAAGACTCGAACCCTCAATCTTCTGATCCGAAGTCAGACGCCTTATCCATTAGGCCACATGGTCGCTTGACATGTGAATTATTTTCCTAATTGCATACAAAAAAAAGCAACTAATGTGAAGAACAGAAGGTTTTGAGGACACAAAATTTACCACTAAGGGACTCGAAACCCTCAATCTTCTGAATCGAAGTAAGACGCCTTATCCTTTAGGCCATGTGGTTGCTCAGCATGTGAATTTTTTTTCCCTAATGGCCTACAACAAAAAAGCAACTAATGTGAAGAACAAAAGGTTTTGAGGACACAAAAAAAACAACTAATATAAAGGAAAAAAAGTTTGGAGGAAGCAAAATAGGTATGGGGGAAAATAAACAACCACGAAGGTACTCGAACCCTTAATCTTCCTATCCGAAGTCAGGCGCATTATCCATTAGGCTACGTGGTCATTTGCTTCTGATCTGAAGTCAGAGGCCTTATCCATTAGGTCACGTGGTCGTTTGCCATGGGAATTTCTTTCCTTATGGCCAACAAAAAAAAAAAAACTAATGTGAAGAACAAAAGGTTTTGGGGAAACAGAGTCAAACAAAAAAAGACTCGAACCCTCAGTCTTATAATACAAAGTCAGAAGCCTTATTAATTTGGCCACGCGGTCTTTTGCCATGTAATATTTTTTTCTTTAATGGCCTAAAACCAAACAAGCAAATAATGTGAAGAACAAAAGGTTTTGAGGACACAAAATTAACCACGAAGGGACTCGAACCCTCAATCTTCTGATCCGAAGTCAGACGCCTTATCCATTAGGCCACATGGTCGCTTTGCATGTGAATTATTTTCCTAATTGCATACAAAAAAAAAGAAACTAATGTGAAGAACAAAAGGTTTTGAGGACACAAAATTTACCACTAAGGGACTCGATCCCTCAATCTTCTGATCCGAAGTCAGACGCCTTATCCATTAGGCCACTAGGTCGTTTGGAATTTTACTTTTTTCCTAATTGCAAACAAAAAAACAACAACTAATGTGAAGGAAAAAAAAGTTTGGAGAAAACAAAATAGGTTTGGGGAAAAAAAACAACCACGAAGAGACTCAACCCTCAATCTTCTGATCCGAAGTCAGACGCTTTATCCATTAGGCCACGTGGTTGCTCAGCATGTGAATTTTTTTCCTAATGGCCTACAAAAAAAAGCAACTAATGTGAAGACCAACAGGTTTCGGGGAAACCAAAATCAACCAAAAAAAGACTCGAACACTCAGTCTTCTAATTCAAAGTCAGACGCCTGATTCATTTGGCCACACTGTCTTTCGCCGTGTAATAAATTTTCCTTAGTGGCCTACAAAAATAGCAACTAATTTGAAGAACAAAAGGTTTTGAGGACACACAATTAACCACGAAGGGACTCGAACCCTCAATCTTCGGATTCAAAGTCTGATGCCTTATACATTAGGCCACATGGTCATTTGGAATGTAAACTTTTTTACTAATGGCCAACAAAAAAACAACAACTAATGTGAAGAACAAAAGTTTGGATGAAGCAAAATAGGTTTGGGGGAAAAAAAACAAAAACCACGAAGGGACTCGAAGCCTCAATCCTCTGATCCAAAGTCAGGTGCCTTATAGATCTCAACACACAGACTATGGTGCATAATGCATTTTCCTTAATGGCCTACAACCAAACAAGTATTAATGTGAAGAGAAAATGTTTTGTGGAGACCTTGGCAGTTTAGGTTATGAACTTGAAACTCATCGATTATTGCTCTGCTTCCTTAACCACTAGGCCACCACTGTCCCAGTTTGAGGTGTTTCCACAGTTGCAAGAAGGGGGACACATGGAGCTTCTGAAAGTTGCAGGATCTACTCTCAGCCGAAATCTTGCATTCCATCACTCCATCAACGATGATTGGACAGGCTAAAATGTACATCTGCTCTCTTCAACAAGACCTGCTCTTGCATATGTACATATATCCATACAAATCTAGTTGTACCCACATTGCATGAAATCAACACCCGACTGTCGAATCAAATTAATTCAGTACAATTCAGAAACATTTAGACAATTTTGTCACACTGCATGGTACTGTTGTAAAAATTACTGCAAAATTCAACAGTAAACTAGAGTTTTAACATTTTACAGTATGTAACTGTAATGGTCCAATGCTTCATGGGTAACAAAAGCAATTACAATGTTTTACACCATTTTTACAATGACTGCAGTATTTAATTACAGCCTGCTTCACGTGTTCCAAACAATTTACAGCAACACATTGTGAATATGAACTGTGGTAGATTCTAATGACGTTTAGGTTGTCATATAGAGTGTGTGGACATATTCTCTAATTGTTTGACAATTAGCCCATTTTATACCCCAGTTTCTGTGTAATTACTTCATGAATGAATAGAGGTATAAAACAAAACAGTAACACATAAACACATAAATCCACCGGCGTCCTGGGACGACTCAACAGCTCTTCTGTTGGATCAGGCATGTTACCCCACGAGGACACGGAGGACCTGTGGTTTTCGTAAAGGCGTGCTTGGTTCGGACTCAGTGTTATCAGTGACCATTTACATTTGGCCTTTTGAATACGCCGTAGTCCCATTCTCTAGGAAAACTGCAGATGGAAATGAAGGGAGGAGCCGGAGACCTGCTCTCTATCAGCCGAGGGAGGAGTTTTTGCATTCGTGCTTTGCATTTGGCAATTTGAATTTTTTTTTTGTAATGGGATTTCTCAGAAGAGCGGGACACTCTCTTAAATAACATGATAAAGTGCATGGAAATACACATTGTCATGCATTCTTAAAAAAACATATCACAAACAGTCACAACAGTTTGGATGAAAGAACAAGTGAAGGATCTAAATGACTCATATGAGTAAAGGGTAAGAATCTCTCCAAATTAGCTCACAGATCTTAAAGTGCCAAGACATTCCTGTGAGAAGCTGAAATAACATCTACTGATTCATTCTTTATTGTGTAATTTGTTTTGGGATCAGGGAGAGATTTCTGGACATTTACTAGAGCCTGAAAAAGCTGGTGAGGTCCATGTTGGTCTGAGTCTTTTTTTATGACTTCGGGTAAATCAGGGGCGACTCTTGCTCCTCATCTGGGTTCTTGGGTTCTTATTAAGATGGGGCTGATATGGACCACCTGTCCAGTACCTGTGTACCATCCACATGGGCTTGTTACATGGGCGGAGTCACTGTGATGTTTTATGGATGGTAGTAGCCTAGTGGGTAACACACTTTGAAGTCCCAGGTTTAATCCCCAATTACAGGCATTGTGTGCTTGATCAATACACTTAACCCTGAGTGTCTCCAGGGGGGGGCTGTCCCTGTAAATACTGATTGTAAGCTCTGATCTAGAATGAGTGCATTTAAAGCCTGTGTTCTGGTTTTATGGTGCAGGTTTTGTGGGGTCCTCATTATACACAGTTTCTAGATCCCACCAAAGGTTATTCAAGAAAGCTCTATAAGCAGCATGTGCGCCCAAAACCAGTAGTGGTGTGAAACCTATTCCCACATTTAATTAAAACCGAAATTCTTGCATTAAAACATGCGGGCCAGTCAGAGCGACCACGCTGGACATTGTCAATCACTGAAAGCACCTATAGCGTGAGCAACAGAACTGGACCATTGGGCGAAGGAAGCAGGTGTGCTGGTCACTTGCATGGTGTGTAGAACAAGACAAGTCAGTTCTTCATCATTGGAACTTTTAGGGTCAGAGATAGTAAAATGATTAAAATTTTGGTTTTTAAAATTAAGTTAAGCATTGTTTCTTGGGAGCTTGCACCATTGCAAGGGATATATGATGGTGTTATATGATGGTGTTATTAACTACACCTTAAAATCCCATAACTGCAAATTGAACACTGAAGAGACCATGTTGGAAAAAAAAGTCTGCTGCTGGTTCTTGCCGACTCAAATTTAAACCTCAGGAAGAAATAAGGAACGAATCAGCAAGAGTTGACTCAGCTCCACACAAGAACATGTTCATTAAAGTTCTACAAGTAGAACAGATGCACCAACACACAACACAAAAGAGAAAAGTCTTTTTCATGTCTTTTTCATGACGGTGGGTAAATTTAACGCTGACAACACAGCGTTTATTTAACTCTGGCTACTTTGCTGTGTGGCTTAGATGCTCTCTGCCTACTTTGCAGCAAACTGCATACTTCACTGTATTTCCTGATGGCGGAAAAAAATGTTCCGGAATGTTTAGTGATTAGTTACAAATGAGTAAAATGTTATGTTGAGGTGGTGGCCAAGTTTGTTCCTGTAGAGCCCAAAAGCTCACACCAAAGCTCAACTCTCTTATTGATTCACCGACATCCTAACCATCCTAACATCTGAACAGGAGTTCCAGGAACCCAGCTGGCCCGTGGCTTTCCAGGTCTGAAACTGACCAGCCTTGTTTTTGCTCGGGGTCAAGCTGTAGCTGCTGTGCCATTTGCTTCGTTTTTGTATAATGGAGCTCAAATGCCTGGAAAAGCAGTGAGGAAAATCAGCCCTAACTGCTTATAATGTGAATGAGTGTGTGTGTACCTGGTGGGGATGTTTGCTAGGTCCATATTTAGGGCCACATCAAGGCAGAAAGCAGGCCACCAGCAGCGATGAAGCACCACGTCTCACTCCTACTCATTTCAGGTCAGTGTCTAGCTAGCACACGGGGGGGAAAAAACATACAGGACTGGAAGTTCTCATTGGAAATTTGATTGTGATGCTGTTACTCAATTGGATGTAGGTGGTGTGATGTAGCCAATGAGAAATGTTCATTTTCAGATATAAGCAACGTTATATCTTTTGCAATGTTATTTATGGTGGTAGTAGCCTAGTGGGTAACACACTTGCCTATGAACCAGAAGACCCGGGTTCGAATCCCACTTACTACCATTGTGTCCCTGAGCAAGACACTTAACCCTAAGTTGCTCCAGGGAGACTGTCCCTGTAACTACTGATTGTAAGTTGCTCTGGATAATGGCATCTGATAAATGTTGTATTGATGTCTTTTACACAACCCTGCCAGAAAAATACCGTGACGCTGTAATAATTTGTTGGACCAGCATAATAATTTGTTGTTGATAAATTATTACATTTAATCATCATTTTTTTCTGCAAGATTTCTTTTCTGTTGACAATTGTTATATATAATAAAGAGAAAAATCTATAATAAATAGGGAAGAAATCTTTTTATATATTATATTATATATTATATGCTGAGACAATGCTACAGTGGTCCAACCAATTAACAACAACAACAACATTTATTTCTTATATAGCCCAAAATCACATACAGTATGTCTCAATAGGCTTAATTACTACAGCATCACAGTATTTCTTTATTAACCCAATGATGTAACTTTCTATTTCCAGGTCTGCTCTCCCTCTCCCAGTCCCTGCCCACCGCTCGCAAATATTATTTTGTGAACCAGTTGAAGACGTGGTCGGACGCGCAGTCCTACTGCCGGCTGACGTACAATGACCTGGCCACCCTCGAAAACGCAGACGACATGTCGAAGCTGAATGCAGCCACCAAGAACTGGCAAATCGACGTGGTCTGGATCGGCCTGTACAACGACATTAACAGCTGGAAGTGGTCCATCAGCGACCAGGCCTTCTACATCGCCGGAGGGGCCGGCTACAGGAACTGGGGATTGGGACAGCCGGACAACGCCATGGGCAACCAGAGCTGTGTGAGCATGATGAGCACCGGGACCTTTTTCGACAACACGTGTGACACCGAGCTCACCTTCCTGTGCTACAATGGTGAGAACCTCAATTTTTTTGCAGAATCTGCATTTTTACTCTGAATCCTGAAATATCATAAAAAGCAACACTTTTAGATCAGATTAGATATCGTGTCCCCTTTTAATTAGATGCTCTACACAACCACTGTTAGGAGCGGCTCAAGTGGATCGTTTCTATACATTCTAAACTTGTTCATAGGGGCAGTGGTGGCCTAGCGGTTAAGGAAGCGGCCCTGTAATCAGAAGGTTGCCGGCTCGAATCCCGATCAGCCAAGGTGCCACTGAGCAAAGCACCGTCCCCACACACTGCTCACTCAGGGTGATGGGTTAAATGCAGAGGACACATTTCACTGTGTGCACCGTGTGCTGTGCTGCTGTGTATCACATGTGACAATCACTTCACTTCATATACCAGGCTGGGCAGGAGGGCCCTATTTTCATGATCTAATGCAAAGCATGAAGCGGAGTTACTGGGCAACATGCTTCTGACCAATTGTGTTATTAAAGCAGAATTACAGATGCGTTTGTAATACAAACGCATTTCGCCTGCCTAAACTTTAGGAGTCAGGTGAGATATTTGCAGAAGTTAAAGAAATTTGTAACTCCCTCTGGACCATAGAGTGAATTTTGAAGTTCTGTGACTTGTGTGCATCTTTGAGACTAATTAAGAGTATGTTTTTACAGCGAAAGGTTTACTTCAAGGAAATTATGTCTTGGTTCCGCTGTATAAAACGTGGAGTGAGGCCCAGACCTACTGCAGACTGATTTACACAGACCTGGCCAGTGTGAGGAACCAGGTCGAGAACCAGGAGCTCCAGAGGCTTTTACCCCAGATTGGGCAGAGTTGGATCGGCCTGTACCGAGACACATGGAAGTGGTCGGACCAGAGCGACTCCGCCTACCGCCTCTGGCTGCTGGGACAGCCCGAGAACAAGTTGGGGAACCTGAACTGCGTGGCCACCGCGCTGTACTGGAGCCTTTTCAGCTGCGGGGTGACGCTTCCTTTCGTCTGCTATGAGTACGACCACGGTGAGCAGATCATAGATCATTACAACCACAACTACAAAACGTATTTCCTGAAGACAACGGCGTTATAACTTTTCAGAAAATGAGAAGCAGGGTAATGGCACTATTTTCAAACTGGTTCTAAGCGGCGCACTAGACGTAGGGCCTAGTGTAAAGTCAAAGGTTCCCTTAGGATTAACATAGAAACATAGAGGTCGTAGTATGGAGGAAGTAGCATGTGTGAAATTGTAAGTCGCTCTGGATAAGGGTGTCTGCCAAATGCCGTAAATGTAAATCTGTCCTCAACTTTTTAACTCTCAGTTTATAAAAACATGATTAAAGATTGTGATCTGGGTCCCTTCTCCAATTCTGAGGGTGACACGAGCAAAACAAGCTTCAAAAAGGTCCATAAAGTTAGTGTGTAGTTATGTTAAGTGTGTGCAGAATGTCACATTGTATATTGTGTAATGCTTGTGGTGCCGGCAGGATTTAATTAGTCAATTTCGATAATTCAGGGGCGACGGACATGCAGGTGATGAGACTGACGATAGAATCTCAGGTCAGCCTGGAACAGGCGGCAGTACAGACAGCCATCTTGGAAATGGTGAGTGAGGGAGGCCTTAGGAGAAGTGTTCGATTTTTTTTAAAGAGATCAGCGTGAAGCGCAAGAATAATCTTCTTTACTATGTTTTTTTTTTCAGATAAAGAATGCAGTGAAGGCGGAGCTTCAGCCAAACACAAAACTTATGTGGCAGAACCAGACAGGAATCTCTCAGACGGTGGAAAATTAGAACAAGAAAGAAGAAAGAAAAGCTTTGAACCAATGTATAAATCAAGATTAATCCTATGCCATCTTTCACTGGGACTTCACTGGGTTATTTTATATGTCATTAATTTTTTTTTATCATTTTACTGTAGCAAAGCTTCTGTAAAATCAAAATTTCAGATTTAAATTAATGTGGTTTTATTAATGTAATGTAAAACAGATCAAATAAACACAAAAGCAATGAAAAAAAATTGTGAAAAATATAAATGATAATAAAGTAAAGTTATAAAGTGCCCACTGCATCACCCTGAGTGAGCAGTGCCAGCCATGAGAGGTGCCCGGGGAGCAGTGTGTGGGGACGGTGTTTTGCTCAGTGGCACATCCCTGGATTGTGATGACATATAAACTCTCCTCGGTGTTAATTAATCTCTAGAAAGTTTATTATGTGTAGCTGGATGTAAAGTTCAGTCTTGCCAACATTAAGATGTGGGATTATGCGATGGGGTGTTGTGGAGAACATCTGACCTCATCTGAAGACTAATGGAAATGAGGACGTCTGGAGAAGAAGGAACTTTACTTAGGGATTTGCATGAGATGCACACGATTTAGAAGGATAAGAGGCAAGTAGAGGAGATGCTGCCAATGATCTAGAACCCAGGGTCAGGGCGGCCAAAAAAGTCAAGAGACATCGCTGCACACACTGGGTGAGTAATCAATATGTTCCTGGAATAAAAGACAAATTTTTACATAAATGTACAAAGGTGACGGCCACAAATTTAATTTTACCTTCAGATTTTCAGCATAAATTGATGAAAGATTATTTTGCAGAGTACTTAATATCTGAATGAATGATTTTAAGTAATAGCTGTATTTATGCTTTATTATTTATTACCTGAAAGACCCTATTGCAATTTCTTAATGTTAACAGTTTTGTCATCATCTAATTTTTAAGAATCTTTTTTTTATCAGACAGGCATTTGACTCCAGTGGGCTCACATTAAGACCCCTGGAAACTCATCTATAATGGATCACAGCCTCATTCATCTCCTGTTTTTCACAGGTCAGCACCCATCTCTCACTCTTTTTTTGGTTTTGCATCTTTAGGTATGCATAGAATTCCTGCACGTTGAGTAGTTATGGCGTGTGTCTCTCATCATTTCATTGAGGGCAGAGCTGGGTAATACAGGCCCAAATAGCAAAAGCTGAACTAATTAGGATTAATAGACCATCTTCGACTTAAGAAGAGAGAATTCAGTGAGGTCCATGTTGGTCAGAGTCTTAAATCAGGGACGACTGTTGCTCTTCTCTTCTGTTCAGTTCAACCTCTTGGCTGAACAATCCATTTAAAAATGTGAGGGCTGTTACTGTTTGAATCTGTATTGCATGTTCTGGTCTATGTGTTGCACTACCCCCCCCCCCATGTTGCAGGTCTGCTGTCCCTGTCCAACTGTGCCATGCACTTCTACCAATTTATCAACCAGCAGGCGAACTGGACCCAGGCCCAGGCAATCTGCAGAGAAAACTTCACCGACCTCGCCACCATCGACAGCGCGGACGACCTCAGCCGGCTAATGGCCTCTATAGACCTGAAATCCTCTGGTTACCTGTGGCTAGGGCTGAACGTCAGGAACCAGTGGTTCTGGTCACTAAACAACTCCGGGGATGGTGGGGGAGGGACACCGTATACAAACTTTGCTTCTAGCGAGAATGATAAAACTGGAGGTTCTCGGTGTGTAGCTATGTACTCGGGGTTCTGGTACATCAGGAACTGCGGCGAAACTTATTACTACACATGCTACAATGGTAAAAATGTCTGCACTTTATCTGAATTACTTTTCCATTAGAAGTTAAATTGCATTTATTAGTTTAATTCCCTGTGTATGGTGTGACCTATGACATTTATCCTAGCCAGAGATAATTTGTGCATAAATATTCAAGAGTCAAGAGAGATATGTGCAGCCAGATATAGCCTTGTTACCTGGAAACGGGTGGGGTCAACGTGATTTTACACTGAATAGTCAAATTTACAGACTCAACTCTGTAAAGTGTTCAAATCGGAACTTATTAACTGTCAGAGTCTGCCGGGTGTTTTATTAAAGAAAGACCAGATCATATCCCTGGCCCCTCCCCAACTGAGCCTCTTTGCCATGCTTGTCTATGGCACAGATTTAATTACGCAGTGTAGCCAGCTTCAGAATCAAAAATGAAATGCTCGAACAAAATCACAAGATTTTGTTGAGTGTTTTTGAGTTTGAGTGTGTCGCATGATCATGGGTAAAATAACTCTCTGGACATTTTTCTGACCCTCCCAGCAAACGGTAAAATGACAGCCGAGCGATACATCCTCGTGGCGGTGGGTGGAAACTGGAAACAAGCCCAGACCTACTGCAGACAACAATACACAGACCTGGTCAGCTTGAGGAACAGCACCGAGAACTCATATGCGTCCCTGGCAGTTGGAGGAAACACGGCGTGGATCGGCATGTACAAGGGATCCTGGACCTGGTCCGATCAAAATAACCTGATATTCCAAAACTGGGGCTCTGGGCAACCAGACAATACTTATGGATGTGGAGGCATCTACTACAGCCAAAGCATATGGCAAGATATGCCTTGTGATTGGAAAATTCCCTTTGTGTGTTATGGAGGTGAGCTGTCCCCAAATGTCCCTAAAGGACATTATGACTCAATAAACTCAAACTTTGAGGTACATATAGACTGCACAATAGAATAAGCTAGAGGACTGAATACAGCTGTTTAGAGGACAGCTGACACAGAGAGGTATCAGCACAGGGATAATTATTTGTTAATTTGACACTGTAGATGTAGACTACATAGCAGCCAGCCAAAAGAGGGCGCCAGATCTGGGGAGTCGTCTTTTTTTTTTTTTGAAGACATCACACCATCCCTCAGGGCATAATGTTGACGATTATTATTCTTTTGAAGCAACTTAAGGTAACACCAGTTGAGCCCATAACAAGCTATCAATAAAATGTAGTTAATAATGAGGGTTCCTGAGGTGTAACTTATTGCAAACAATTAAGGAGCAATTTTTTAGGAGCCTGAACACTTGCACAAAAATTTCAAATATAAGAATACCATGGATTAAATGTATAATTTTCTTCTACCTTTATATAAGATGAACAGCTACTTTTTATGAAAGAGATTTTCATAAAAACCTCTTTTGTGACTGACTGTGTGCATCTTTTGAAGCCCTGAAGCAGAAGATGGTGGTCAGAGTCAACATTTCGTCAGTGATGGACCTGGAAGACCTTGATGTACAGACATCTGTCTTTCAGCAGGTGAGTTCCATCCTCCCTGAGATTGTATTCCACTGTAGAGCATGACCGTTACAAATTGATAAGAACCTAATGTAAGCATGAGTATGCATAGATTTTATACTTTTTCTTGAACAGATAGAAGACACTCTGAAGAAGGGTGGAATGTATGATCAGGCCAATTTGACATGGAACGAGCAGGAGTATGGAAACGTCTTCGAGAATACAGATGCTACAACAAGCAAGAAGAGGAATAAGAGAGAGGACCTTTAAATGTGAAAACTGGTTCCTCTGACGTAGGAAAGTCATTCAACACAGGACAACAAAGTTCTAAATTAATGAAATCAATGGAAATAATGCAAGATCTCAAACATACTGTTGTAGTAGTTACTAAAAGATGTGTAATGGCTTTCACATTTAGTTTTGTGTGCTTAATCCAGCAATAAACGTGTACCTCTGCATCTGAAATATGAACCGAAACAAATGCACTTCTTTACCTGTGGTATCGATCAAAACACAAATGTGGACTAGATGTTCATACACTCCGTTGCTCTCGAGCTCTTCAGACAAATCTATATTTTAGGGAGGAACTCGATAAACGGTTTCTGTATTATTTCAAATATAGAAATATTAGACTTCTAAAAGGCTTGATAACATCTGTTTTGTCCATAGAGTAATTTTAGGTCACTTTTACCCCTTCCAGAACATCTTTTAAAGTACTATCTGTGTATCTTTTTGAAACTGCTGTAAACAGACCACCAGAAGTTCTGCTTTGTCCATTTTCTTGGTACGGATGGTTTCTAGAGTTTACCAGAATCACGTTCCAAAGGAATAATAACAGAAAAGAAATATCAACAGTAAAAGACAGAGTGCCATGGTAAAGTGGGCCACCCCTTTGGTACCTGACTAGCGAGGGGCGGAGTCACTCTGATTTATCGCTGAATGACCTTTCACCGGCCAAATGCTATGAAGTGTAAAATTTACTTTGAATTAGCCGTGGATTCACATAAATTCATTTTAACGTTGGTGTATGTGGTGTGTATGTATGTGTGTGAGTGTGTGTGTGTGTGTGTGTGTGTGTGTGTGTTTGCATAACAGATGGTCCCACAGCGATGGTGATGCGGTTCCTTTTTGTCTCCTGGGGGAAGTTGGTCTGTGCACGTAGCCCAGACCCCCAACCTGTGTTGATGCCAAGGCATTACCTCATCCTCTCTCACTTCATGTTTCTCCTCGAAGACAGCGCAGCGTTCACTCTTCTCCACTCCAGCCTTCTCCTCTCCGTATTGAAGTTTGTCATTCCTCGGCTTTCCTCCAAGCGTTCCCCCGACTGCCGCGTTCAGACCTGGAGACGAATCAAGCTCTCTCTGTTCACCTGGCACGATGGAAACGTTCTGGAACCAAGACGTTTGACCTACAAAATACCCGGTGACCTTGCAAGAGCTGAAGCCCAATCTCGCAGAACCAAAGTGGACCAGTAGGATGTTCTGAGGTTTTGATGCGACACTGGCCTCTGGGCTTCTGGGACCAAATCCAGTGAGGCTGGATACTCCCCACTGAAGAGCCGTCATGAACAAATTATTCTCCCCCTGCAGGGTCTCAATCCACCCTGCTGGGAGCTGGACCTTCCTTGTGGGCCACGGCTGTTCTCCTTGGATCGTGGGACTTCTGCTGCTGGCGTGGGGGCCGCTGGGGACCCCGGGACAGAACGACACCGAGCCCATCGTGCTGGAGGGAAAGTGCTTGGTGGTGTGCGACTCGACGCCCTCGGCCGAGCCGACGGCGAACGCTTTGGGAATGTCAGTGCGCTCCGGGACGGGACGAGTCGCCTTCTCGGCCATCCGCAACACCAACCACGAACCGTCGGAGATGAGCAACCGCACCATGACCATCTACTTCGACCAGGTAGGTTCATGAGCTGTTCATGGGGACAGTTGTCCTGGAATTGAACTGAATCGATTTGTTGTTGAACCTTTGAGGTGCTGGTAAACGTGGGCGCACATTTCGACCCCGCCCGGAGCATCTTTTTGGCCCCCAGGAAGGGAGTCTACAGCTTCAACTTTCACGTTGTTAAAGTCTACAACCGGCAAACCATACAGGTACAACAATGTGGCGCCATTACGCATCCATAGCCGCGAGTTTGCTGACCTCCCTTCCGTTTCTCTCTCGCTTAGGTAAGCCTGGTCCTGAATGGCAGGCCTGTCATCTCCGCCTTTGCTGGGGACCAGGATGTGACCCGAGAGGCAGCCACAAATGCTGGACTGGTCACCATGGAGAGGGGAGATAAGGCCTATCTGAAGCTGGAGCGTGGGAACTTAATGGGAGGCTGGAAGTATTCCACCTTCTCTGGCTTCCTGGTCTTCCCTCTTTAGCGTATTTTTTTTTTTGTAATGGAGATTTAGAAGAATGGGGCATAACTTCTGAATGTACCTGTGGCAGAGAATGCATGTTTGATTGGTTATAATTTGAGAAATGTAGTTTTCTTTTCTTCTTTTGCTTGCTGATGTCTTGTATTTTTGCTAATAACTGTTGATTGCTGCATGGATTCTGTAGTATGTCGGTTAGACAACGCCGCAGAAATGCTCTTACACGTGGGATCTTCTACACGCTTTTAAAACCCACGTTAATGTTCCAGGAGACAGAAATAATTCCACAGCTAAAAAAAGGGTAGTTAGTACCTGCTCTACAACATAACGCTACCTTGAAAACAGTGCTATATTGTTTTCTATCTGTCTATTTCTATAAATTCAGAGGCCACAACTGATGTGACATTAGAGAACATTTATCCATGTTTATACCTAAAACTGGTCTCCAAAAATTGACATTTATACATATATACAGTACAGGCCAAAAGTTTGGAGACACCTTCTCATTCAATGTGTTTTCTTTATTTTCATGACCATTTACGTTGGTAGATTCTCACTGAAGGCATCAAAACTATGAATGAACACATGTGGAGTTATGTACTTAACAGAAAAAGGTAAAATAAGTGAAAACATGTTTTATATTGTAGTTTCTTTGCTCTGATTACTGCTTTACACACTCTTGCCATTCTCTCGATGAGCTTCAAGAGGTCGTCACCTGAAATGCTTCTCCAACAGTCTTGAAGGAGTTCCCAGAGGTCTTTTTGTTAAGTACATAACTCCACATGTGTTCATTCATAGTTTTGATGCCTTCAGTGAGAATCTACCAACGTAAATGGTCATGAAAATAAAGAAAACACATCGAATGAGACGGTGTGTCCAAACTTTTGGCCCGTACTGTATATTTTCTTGTCATTTATTTGAGACAGGCAACTATTGAAAGTTTAAGGTATTTCATTGAATGAAGGTTGTTGTACATTTTTGAAACGTTCCGCTCTAATTAAAAATGCTCAGGTGGACACTTGGTCTCAGTTCACTTCGCTCCAGCACCAAAAAACACACACACACACACTCATGGGATATTTTTGGAAAATACAAACCCGTCTCCGCTCATTGACCCGTGGATGCAGCGAGTGCATTAAAGGGCATTTAATGACCATGGAAGCGCGCCACGCTGGGCCATGTGTCGCTACCAGCAGGTTCTTCCAAACACCTCGCTGCTCCTCTCCGCCATCGATTTGCTGCGTCTGCGGTGGCGACGGCCCCCGCCAGCTGTTTGCTCTGCAAATAGGGGACCCTCCCTGAGAGCTCGCGGTTGACCGAGGACGCTGGGCAATCGAGTCACGGACCACCATGCCGGGCCAACGCCAGGCTGTTCGTCACACGCCCGGTTCCGGTGGCAGATGGCCGTTTGGCAGGCACGGCCTCGCACCCGTGCCAGCGGCCTGCTGTCCGTGCAGCCTGTCAGGACGGGTTATGCCAGAAACATACTTGCTGTGAGCTACGCACGCGTGTCCGTACATGGTTGCGTTGTAGTCCACACCAGCTGGGGTCAGTGTCGAGACCGTCGATGACTGCGGTCCTCAAATGGCCACATCGTGACTGTTCGAGTGCCGACCTCGCAACGCTGTTACGCAGGTATTGCATCTATTGAGATATTGAGTACTCGCACAAAAACCACCGCAAACAACGCACGATAAAGACTGCGGTTGTATGTTACGTAACATACGTACGTAGTTAACAGCAATGTATATTTATGCCTCTAGTGTCCCTTGACCCCAGAGTTTAATACGAACAAAACAGACACTTTATAGTCAGGAGTCAAGACATTGCATTGTGGGTAACTGCGGTTAAAGTGTTAACATGGCCACTCTTTAGCAGGAGAACGTTTGTAAAGCCATTCAGTGTACTGTTATGCAAATATGTAAATGATGTTTTAATGTAATACATTTTCAGGGAAAAGCCAAATCTTGCGTATAGTAAAAAATGTGTTGTTCTTTGCCTTTATTTAACCAGGTTTATCCCACTGAGACCAGAGATCTCTTTTGCAAGTTAGCAGCATGAAGTTAAGTGAAGTGAATGTCACATGTGATACACAGCAGCACAGCACACGGTGCACATTCTGTGTGCACATTTAACCCATCACCCTGAGTGAGCAGTGGGCAGCCATGACAGGCACCTCGGTGGATCGGGATTTGAACCGGCAACCTTCTGGTTACGAGGCCGCCTCCTTAACCGCTAGGCCACCACTGCCCCATGACAGTTACAGTAGAAAAAATAAAAGTTCATTTCATAAATCCATACCCACCCATACCCACACCGGACCGTTGAATTTTTACCACAACTGTAAACTCATTCAGTTTTTTTTTTTTTGGATATGTTCCAAGAATCAAGTGCTGAAAATGTAAAAGCGTTCTTTCCCAATTCAGTACTTATTTTTGGAACAACGAGACTTTGGTTTTCATGTTTCCATGTCACAAACATGATGTGCAAGATGGAATTTTAGCCAGAATGTCTTTATGTACTGTACAAACAGTACTCCATGGTACACACACAACATGCAAAGAGGCTTCAACTTTTTTTAATGAGCTACAAAAGGTAAAAAAATACTCAATGTTTAACGGTGGAGAGCAGTTCTATGTGGCTCACCTCTTGTAAAAATGATCCAATACAGTGTTTTATTGAAATATTCAACAGACATTTGTTAAGACGACCACAAAAAATGGCATCAAATATGTTTACTTTAGTATTTACAAAAACCTTACATTTAAAAAAAATACCAACTCCTACTTTTCTCCGAATGCCTCATCACATCTACATGACTACTAAAACATGACTAAAAAAAATGTTAAATACTTTTTTAAAAATTACATAGCATTTACAGAAGTGGAAAACATGCATGACGTTAAAAACTCTGCTCGGGGGCAGAGTTTGAGATTGTATGACGAATTTAATAGCATGGATGCATCCTTGAGGTGTAGCATTGATCTTGTGAGAACTGAGGGTGGCCTTCTACATTTTCTTGGGACGAGGGTGTGACTCGGATGATGAGAGTCTGGGGGGAGCCGTAGGGTGTCGCTTCTTCCCAGAGTTTCTCTGAATGAACATGTAATTGTGGTTTCCAATTTGAACACCATTCACGTTAGATAAATACATGCCGGCTTCTGGAAGAAAATAACAAATACAGATTCATGTAGGTACTTTTAATAGCATTTGTAATATAACCACTTGCATTGTCAGGAGAAGCAGAGAATATTGATTTATACAGTACAGGCCAAAGGTTTGGACACCTGTGTTTTCTTTATTTTCATGACCATTTACGTTGGTAGATTCTCACTGAAGGCATCAAAACTATGAATGAACACATGTTGAGTTATGTACTTAACAAAAAGTGGAGAACTGGCCTCCACATTCACCGGACCTGAACCCAATCCAGATGGTTTGGGGTGAGCTGGACCCCAGCAAGTGCTAAACACCTCTGGGAACTCCTTCAAGACTTTTGGAGAAGCATTTCAGGTGACGACCTCTTGAAGCTCATCGAGAGAATGGCAAGAGTGTGCAAAGCAGTAATCAGAGCAAAGAAACTAGAATATAAAACATGTTTTCTCTTATTTCACCTTTTTTTGTTAAGTACAGAACTCCACATGTGTTCATAGTTTTGGTGCCTTCAGTGAGAATCTACCAAGTAAATGGTCATGGAAAGAAAACACGTCGAATGAGAAGGTGTGTCCAAACTCTTGGCCTGTACTGTATCCATACACTACATGACAATAACGTATAATGTATATTGAATCACGTGCTGCCTGTGCTCGTAATACAAACCTGGTCTCCTTGGGGAAGATGGTGTGGAGTTCTGTCTCTATAATGGCAATGGGAGAAAAATCATAAGTGATAAGTAGATCAGTAAATAATGTTTAAATGTCACGCAGTGGCTGAATAGTGCCGCTTAAGACCTGCTGGATCCCAGTAGGCAACTAGTGAAATGTAAAGAATTCACAGACGATCTTGGCCTTCAGACCAACGCATACACAGAATGAAAAGAGAAAAAGAACCCCACCTGATATGGAAATGGATAGGAGGTCAAGCCTGGCGCCTTATAAGCTGAAGATAAAATATCACTGTTTAGCATTTATAGAATACATCTGTATGTACAAATTTAATGTCTTATGCGTAATAATTTATTGTGGTTTAATACCAAGGTGGCAGGTGACTGCATGGAGGTTCGCAGCTTTACCTCGGCTGTGGTTTGTCTCCTTGGAAACCGCGGCTTTGCCCGATTCCTGTAAATAACATAAAGGGCTACTATGTTGGTTCTGTTCACTACGTGCAACCAGTCGCAGGTGAATACAAATGAAAGTACCTGCTGAGGGAACGTCCTGGTCGTCACGTGACTTGAATAGCCTTGAAAATGATGAACATCTTATAATAATGTGCTTTTCAATTGGAAAAACATAATAAGACCGTGCTGCGAATTTACCTGAGGCTTGAGGAACCGCGTGGGAAGGTGCATTATTTGATTTTTTTGTGGAGTCCACACCGGTGGACTTCTGAAACGCACACAAAGGATGTCTAAAGCTACACAAAGCGGAAGTGATGTGTCATCAATGGGGGGT